>NC_090875.1:19345445-19367945 GCF_036669935.1 Montipora foliosa
CGCAAGATCAAAGATCATTTTTTGGGTGTTTTTAATATCCCGTATAATAAATACGTTATTGACCAAGCTTGTTCGATCAAGATGGCTGGATATTATTTGCCTCGTTTTTAGCGTGTTTATGGACCTTGACGTATAAGCACGCAAAAAAGGAACTTGGCCAATATCCAGCCATCTTGACCTCACGCATGGTCAATAATCCATATATACGTACGGTATAGTATCCTTACATGTGCTTACATTAAGATTCTTTCAATACGATACATGTAATACGAACTACTTATATTACAGCACCTTTTCAATACTTAGAAAAAAAGATAACGCACAGGAAAAAAACAAATCTGTCCACAGGCATTCATCTTTGCAAGAGACTAAAAAAACTAGACAAAGCAATTAGTTCATGAATGTCTTGAGGACAACTATTTAGTCTAGACCATTTCTTTCGGAATACATTTAAGGCATTATAATCATTTGCATTTGTTTTCCAATTTCCATCGAGGTCAAGATTCTTTTTTGTATATGTTTCCAGCTTGGGCAGGGTATTATATCTATATCTCATTGCTTTGAAGCCCTAGTACAGCTGTTAAAACTGAAATAACAATATAAATCATTTTTTAAAATGTTCTTTAGACGTCGTAAAATGCTTTCAAGCAGTCCATATCTTTAATTTTGCTAGTAACCTGGATGACGGCTTCCCGTGGCGCAACCGTCGTGATGACATAATTCTCTTTTAATTATATTGAAGGATGACATTTGCTCTAAGTGTCCCAAACGAATCGATAAGACGACGATAAAGATCCTCTTTCACAATGAACACCACACCGCTGAGTTCGGTTTGGTAACGAGTCTTTGTTTGTCGTCCAAACACTTTTAAAACGTTCAGTCCTTATTCTAAGAATATTAAAGGAAAGAGTGACCTCTATTTGTTAAAACACTATTCCTAGTATGGTAATAAGAGGTAATGAAGTGGATCGATCCTTGTCAGATAAAATATTCACAACAGAATAACATTCTTTAGTATATCCTAATTTAAAAGCTCTATTAAAAAAAAAATCAATACGAGTAAGATATTTGTTATAGAAAGTAACACCCCAAACCTCAATGGCATAAGTAAAAATTGAAAGAATTAAAGACTTAAAGCAGTGAAAGAGAAGATATAAGTAGTCTACCGAAAACCCATGCATAGTATTTGCAGACACGCAAAATGCAATAAGAAGAACTAGCTTTGGATAACAAATGATCGAAATGTGTATCCTAATTGGCTAGATTATCCTCAAGAGCTTCAAATTAGATTTGCGCTTAATACATTGCAAAGGGTCAGGTTGGCCCTTTTTTTTTCCCTTTCATTCACATTTCCCATGTCTTCTCTAGATTTAAACTCATGCGATTATCTTCTGTCCATTCCGTAATAGATTTTACCTCAATCTCGCTATCTGCTTGACTTAATTTAGCCGCGCCATCTGGTATATTTGATTAAGCAGATGTCGTCTGCATATTTAACCAAAGATTCCTGCCATAATGTATGCCATGATCTCATTGGGGTGGCGTAAAAAATATTCGAGCCAAATACTCCTGAGTTCAATATGACCGTAGTTCGAAGTGTCCGTTGTTCTTCTGCAGTGACGGATCTAGGAATATTTTAAGGAGGAGGGGGAGGGGAATTGAAAGAATCGAAGTATATACTCTGACAAAAGTCCAGAGAGTTTAGGCTGCCATCTTGACTTTGTTTGTGTTGTGTATATATAATAGCATGGGCCTGAGGATATAGGCAATTTCCGAGTTCATGTCTGCCTCCGGTTGCTAGTAAAACGCGTAACAGCGTAACGGGTAACGGGGTAACTACTTCCCCACCGACGCAGCACCACAGTTTGTTTAGAAACTACCCCTTCATTCATTTGTATTCAACCGCTGCGACCACTAACCTTGTGTTCTAGAATCTCTGTACGGTGGTCAATTTACATTATCAACTCCGTTGATAAACCAAATTTTTGTAACGGCGTAATAGCCTGCATAGCAAGCGTTTCCAGCGGGCGAGGAGCGAACTCTTTTTTCGGCCGCGCGAGAATAGGGCGAGCACAAAAATAATGGTGGTGGGAGGTAGGGAGAGGAAAAGAAATTCTCCTCTCCCCTCCCCCCTCTTTCTTTTTTTGCTCTCGCCCCAATTTTCGCGCGGCCAAAACATCGAAATTTGCGCGGAAACCCCACGGAAACGCTTGCTACGCAGGCTAACGGTGTAATGGCGTAACGAGAAACCGCGTAACGGGATTTTTTGTTTTTTGCATTTTTTTTGGTTGCATAAAAGGTAACCTTAGGCCTAATTAGGCCTAAACAAACGTTTTTAGGCGTATGGTTAGCTTTTATGAATGTTGGCTTCCAAAATCTTGAATTCAGGATTTTGGAGGTTGTCCAAACAAAAAAAAAGGAAAAAAAATCCCGTTACGCGGTTTCTCGTTACGCCGTTACGCGTTTTACTAACAACCTCTTCCTCCTCTTCAAAGGGAGCTTAAGTGAAGAAGCCGGGAGGCAGTGTAAGTGAAGAAGTAGAGGCAGACATGAACTCGGACGGAAATGGCCTATTAAGGATTAATATTTTGAACTTGAAATACGAGTGAAAATAATCCTTAATTGCACAAGGGCACATTGCGATTACATGGTTGTAACATAAAGGGCAAAGTTATCGAGGAAAGCTCGTTCAATGCCGCGGCAGATGACAATCAACTTAACATGTTTTCATTCGGTTAAAATTCAATTCATTAAATCGATGCTGTCGACAGAAATATAGCTTAATTTAATTAAACTGTATTTTACATGTGGAAAAAATTGCAGTTTAAGCAGAATCTGGAAGAAGATTCTGCTTGTAACCTCGCTTGATCTGAATAAGCAACTGTTAACCAATCAGGATCAAGTAATCATGCCCTCTTGTTTACCAAAAGTGCCCACGTGATAAGCATTAATAAACATGTTCACGTCAGGTAAACAGTATCTGTTCCAACATAAATAAAAATACAAGAAAAAGCCGGTAAATAGAAATAAAAGGAGCCAAATTTGGGGGATCCATCCTGGATCCCTGTTTATGCCAGTTTTCCGGCAAGTAATTTCGGTGGATTGAATGTTTTTTGGCAAAATGTCCAAAACGAGGTCATCCAAGATCCAACATTTCTGACCATTTCTTAATATTTTGCGTAATTCCTTCGTCGTTTTTTTCTGGTTCATTTCTTCGAAAACCATATTTTGATGTCACTCAGACACTTTCCTCTTTCGTCTCGAGTAACCTCTAGACCTCTGTGTAACATTTATGGTCAACCGCGTTTTTCCTCTACTTTGCCAGTGATTCTCTGAAAAACAACAACTTCTAGACTTCCTTTGGACAATTTGTGCAAAGTGTTCGTACATCGGACGTTTTATTTTTTAGGTAATTATTGTACAATGTAATTTATAACTCGATCATGATGAAGTACATATGGACATATTTCCTTTGCTTTCATCAATGACGTATTCTTGTTAACTCGATTGTATTTTTAAGTTTCACTTTTATATTTCTTCCTTCCTTGCGCAAACTTTAGAGATGTAAACACTTCCCGCCTAAATTAGCATTCAGTGTGGTCTTTTCCAACGACTCCTTCTTCTCCAAATTCTTGACATCATTTTTCAACATTTTGGGAATCTGCTAGCATTATCAGTTTGGACTCGGTCAAACACTTGGCTATTTGCATTGCATTTCAACACCCCACGAGATTCCGTTTGGAGTCATTTTCAACCATTTTTGGGCATAACGGCTCAACTATGCTATGTAATAATTTTATTAACAAGAGTTAAATGACGTAACTCCAACATATTGATATCTATTTTTAAAAACCATTTATGATCCTTGACTCCGGCAACATGTGTATCTTATAAGCAAGACTTTGCCCAGTTTAGTTTCGGCTGGTTATAACAAGGATTTTTGGAGAATCCAAGGATACGTGGATCCGACGTCATCTTAAATTGCCTCGGCTCGACGACACAACTCAGAAACATTAAATTCTCATTCTTTCTTGACTGATTAAAGGTTAGGGTTTGGAAATCATCCATAATTTGATATCAACTGTAGGAATACAAAGATAATCGCTTACGTCATTTTGGATCCCCGGCTAAAAAAATGTTTACATAGTTCCGGGAGGACCGCGGCACTGTAGATAGATTTCGGCAAATCATAGAGACAGACCAGACAGGACGAAAATTAATCGTGCGGTCACATTAGGGAGTTTACACCAGTGTTAAAGTCAAGTTATGTTGTTCATTGTTTCCCTAGGGATTTTCAAAACACCAGAGTTGACACTAGAGTAGTATCAACACTAATCAGTGTGAAGTCTGAAGTCTGAAGTAGCTTCTCTGCTTTCGTAGAATACTGTGTGTTTCTCTCGAGTGCGACCACAACCAATCTCTAGAGACACAAATAACAATGGTGTAATGTACATACGTTGATGGACGTACACTATGAGCCAATGAAAATTGTATTGTTTTCGTTCATCCACATGGCGGCAATTACCACCTATAAATGATACCAAACGAACCACTTATAATTGTTTTTGCTGTAAGAAAAGGTTATAAAAAGAGTGGCGAGGAAATGGATGGTTAACGTCACCACTGCAGTTCTGCAGTCGGCTCGCATATTGTACCCACTGCAATACCAGGCTTTCCGTGATTTAAGTTCCCAACATTGTTTCCAGTTGGGAGCTTAAAGTTTCACGTACAAAAACAGTGTCTGTGTACGTGCGTTTTAAATTTCGATACATTTCCTTGCCGTGCCAGGGAGATATGATCAAATTTTAAGGTTATCAGAAGGCGGTACCGGAGTACCTGACGATAGATTTTCAATTTTTGTCTTTAAACAACCCCACCGTCATGCCAATTTTATTTCAGGAAAGTTGCGACAAGCTTTCCGTGGCGAACGACTTGGAGCTATTTTAAAATGACTAAGAATATCGCATAGGTTATTTGATATTCTCGTGGCTTCGTAGTCGTCCACGGGTTAGCTTCCAAACATCAATCAATCAATTAATGTTTTATTTGCCACATATATTCTAGCATGTCAATAAAATAAAAGTTCTAGTTTATTCCTTGGACTCCATTGCGTGATCACAATCACAACAAATTCAGGGGCCCCAAATACATCTATACATAAAACAAACTAGAAAACCTGTTTGAAAGGCAAACAAATAATTATCAGAGCATTAAACTTGGGCAATGAAGTACATTTGCAAGTCTAAAAAACATTTTTAAATTTTATGATTAGATGACGTGTCAAACAGCAACACTGCGCGCACAGTTGTTTATGTATTTTTTATTCGACGTAAACTCAGATAGAAGGAAACTTCAAAGTAGCTCAGTAGGACAAATGTTATAGCGAACGAACTGAGAGAAATTGATCTTGAAGGGCTCACCACAAATTGAAGACTCTCCTAGTTTAATCATTCAATGGGAAAAAATGCTGGTTAGTATGTGAATATTTCTTAAAAGAGGTGAGTTAAATTCTTGGTAAAGAACATCCGGCATTAGGGTGTGTATAGGAAATTAAATAATTTTTTCCTTCAAAATTAAAGCCATATCGTGAGAGGGGGTCGAACTCTAGACTGATACGCTAAAGAAACCGCCGTGATAACAGGCTTAGAACTTCGTGTAGGTTCAGTGTGCGGTTTTTTTTTTTGGTTTAATGAAAGTACTAATCAAAAGTTATTGTTCCAACGGTCTCTCTTGCCATTAACTGCCGTGGGACATGAAGAAACATATATCGATGGCACGACCTCAAAGTAAACAGAAATATCTATAGAAAATCAGATAGACTATATTTAACAAGGCCACGTACCTTGCCAGCACTGATTGGCAGACTCAAAACTTATACTGGCATCTGGCATGATTGATAAGAATAGATTTATATACGTAAATTGTGCATTTTTTAAACTCTCATTACGGATTAACGTAGCGAACACTTTCCTTTTTTTCTGGCTAGCGACTTTAGTGCCGCAAGGAAATTAAGAGACCATTTTTTGCCAACAGTCCATTGATAGATTACTAATAGTAATTTGAAAGTCGTTAAGTGGCAACAATTTACAAGTCCATAGAGGCACAATTTACTAAGGCATGATTATTATGCAACTTTAGTGCCATAGAACGTCAAGTTGCTCTGCGGAATATTGTTAATTGAAGGCTGAAACTGTTCATTAAACCTTTTGTGGAAACATTGGACGCTTGACGAGAGCTCGAAGTATCTCTGAAAGATGCTGCGAGTCAAGAGCTCAGTTTGACGGAACCATTTACCAGTAGAATCAGCGAGTCTTTTCACCGTCCTTGAATTATGATGAATGCAAGTGAGAAGGTCGACGAGGCAGGCTTCTATGCTGAGCCTTTACCGTTCAAAATGGCAAAGATCTTCGTCTACGCGGCAATCCTAGTGTTTGGCACGGTCGGCAACAGTGTTGTCATATTAACAATCTTGAAGCACAAACACATGAAAAAGTCACCAGGGAACTTCTTCATCTTGAACCTGGCGATATGCGACCTGCTAACTCCGCTAATAAGCATACCCTTTGATGTGCTATTGGTGGAAACCAACTACAAATGGCCTCTTGGACCAACAACGTGCAAAGTGATTCCATCGCTGACAACATACCTCGCGACGTCTTCTCCTCTGACTCTAGCAGCCATCGCACTCGATCGGCACAAAACCCTCCTGCACCCATTTAAACGTCGTTTGGATGCAAAAAAAGCGAAAGTCATCTTAGCCTTGGTGCACCTGTCTTCGTGTATTCTCGTCCTTCCCCATTTTGTCACACTGGAGTTCCTTCCAAATGGCTCGCAGTGCATAGAGGTTTGGTCCCACGAACTGCTGCCCAAAATCTACACTTTTGGTTTATTTCTGGGGCAATATGCCCTTCCTCTTATGTTTATGTCGATCCTCTACATTGCCACTGTTTACAATCTCCGTGCTTCCACGGAAAGAGCTCGCTCTATGTCACTTAATTCCAAGTCTTCGTCTGGGAAGAGGTCGGTTAGTGGCTCCAGGAAAAACTCGATATCGCTCAACGGCGCCAATGGCCCTCGAGCTGACATTACCCACGAATCCCTGGAAAGACATTTTCGTAAAGAAAGTGAACACAATGCTCAAGTGACAAAGATGTTTGTAGTCATCGTGGTAGTTTTCGCCGCATTGACGTTGCCGCTCGAGGTCCTATGGCTTTGGCGAGATTTTGGAGGAGGAGACAAAAACCGCTATCAACCTATCATCGCTGTTGTATGCCGTTTATTTACATACGCCAACTGTTGTTTTAACCCAGTTATCTTTTACAAGCTGAGCCGTGATTTTCACAAAGGGTTCTTGTCCTTCTTCAGTGGTTCTGTACCTTGTTGCGAAAATGCAGAGACTTTAAGACAACCAAGGCGAGGTTCCACTCCTGGTGGATTCGGTTCTTGGGATCGTATCGGCTTAAGAATCCACACACCGTCGTGGATGACTCCGAGAGGATCATTCCAAAGCACCCATTCAACTGGCTTGGTGGATCAAGGGATAATTCTTCCTAACACCACAAAGTTGAAAAAAAAGTTGGACGTTCCTCTCTTAGAGAAAAACATTCAAAATAAATCCTCAGCGGTTGAGGTGTTTACGCGCTTTTTAGCGAACCGTGAAGAAGCGGTTTATCAAAAGAAAGATAAGACAAATTCTTTACATGGTTCTAGCTTAAAAGCCGAAGCTCTAAGTACCAATAACGTACAGTATACAAAAGTTACGATATCGGTTACTTGCGAAGACGATGCCGTGATTAACTTGTATAATTTAGACTCTCTGGAGGTAATGCCACAAACAGATTGTTAACCGGTTCGGGGGCTTTGCCGGGACAGATTGACGCATTGTTCCAACTCATGCTTGGCTTGCTATAAAAGATCTTGTGATCTTGATCGATCTGATTAGTTTCCCTCTGGGATTAAAGATGATTTTGACAGGTTCATTTCCAAAGCTTTCGGTGGCTTTGCAAACCACCCCTCCGTGTCCAAACGCCCAAGGTGCCTTTGGGTATTTGCTTACCTAAAGTTCCCCTCCCCCAATGTAAGGATTTACCTTAAGTATACTTGAGTACGAGCATTTGGAAAAGTCAGTCAATCAGTCAGTTATCTTTTGTATGAAACTTAGTTCCATTTTTAGAATTTCAAATTAACTAAGCTAGCATAAACGACTATTTGTTAAATCGAGACCTTGTTTCAGTTTCTTTCAAGGTTCGTTGTGGTCGCGGCAAGTTAAACTCTTCGGAAAGGGATTTAACTATACCTACAGAAACGCGTAAAGTAATTTTAGAAATTATTAAAAACTGAGAGCCGAAGGCGATTCCCCACATCGTCAGGTGTTCTGAGGTTCCCCTATCCCGAGGGACAGAATCGACTTGTTGACGGAACGACTGACATGGATAAGGTTTATTGCGAATGTTAAAATTTAAGGCATTTACAAAATTCTTGCAACTGAATTTCTTCTCATCGGTGCACAAGAAAGGTCTTGATCAAACTTCTTGTCTTTCATGTAAATCTACACTTATATTTTTTCGCTTTTTTTCTATTACGTAGAAAAGATTTGTTATCTATAGCTCCAGGGTTGGCTGCAAATCTGAATCTGAGAATTGGACCGCTGACCATATTGATGGGAGGCGAGTTCTCTCACCACTGCGCCCTGCTTCCTCCGGACAAAGGAATAAATATGCTCCAAGAAAAATCTGTTTTTTTTATTTTCTTTAAAGCTGACGATATGAACACTCGCCCTGAATCGTGTCATTGAATTATTGAGATTCCTAACCCCGCAGCGATAGGCCTTATCACGGTTTTCGACGCCATCTTGACGGATAGGCAAAGCGGTCAGAAATTACAGTGTTTGTATGGGAATCCGATTGCAAATAACTTCTTCCAAAATTGAATTTTTCACAATTTCTGAATCGCAACGTTAAAATACTAGGTAGAAGATTGTATTCACCAAGTTTGAAGGATGTAGCTTAGCTAGAAGACGCTCAGTTAATCTTTTGAATTTTCCACATATTTGTCTGTAAATTTGGCTGGGTAGCCAAACCTCCAGACGCGGTTCGCGGGAAAAAAATTTAAAGACAAATGTATGGAAAATTAAAAAAAATTAGCTCAGGGACCTACAGGAAAGCTACATCCTTCAAACTTGCTGAATACAATCTTCTACCTAGTATTTTAACGTTGCGATTCAGAAATTGTGAAAAATTCAATTTTGGAAGAAGTTATTTGCTATCGGATTCCCATACAAACACTGTAATTTCTGACCGCTTTGCCTACCCGTCAAGATGGCGTCGAAAACCGTGATAAGGCCTATTTCATTTGATCTGCAACTGTTTATTTAAGTTACTAAAAAGGTTATCGATAATGCCAGGATGAACACTTAACTTCAAGGATTCAAGGGTTTGAATGGTTGTTCTCTATTCTGAGGCCCGTTTCTCGAAACGTCCCGATAACATTTCGGGCACGAAAAGCCATTTACGAAACTACCTTTCGCTTGCTTTCGGAAGCAGGGGCCCGTTTCTCGAAGGTCCCGAAACTTTATGGGCCATTTTCGGGTGTCAAAATTCCCTTTGTATCTCAAGAACGGAAGGGATTTAAGTCGTCA
This sequence comes from Montipora foliosa, assembly GCF_036669935.1. NCBI lineage: Eukaryota > Metazoa > Cnidaria > Anthozoa > Scleractinia > Acroporidae > Montipora > Montipora foliosa. The sequence goes on from NC_090875.1 coordinate 19,355,083, forward strand.
AACTTCGCAGTATTTTTTCTCTTTGTTACCTTGAAAACATGTTAAAAGATCGGCTTCCAAAAACAAGCGTTTGGCAGTTTTACAAATTGCTTTTCGGGCCCGAAAAGTTATCGGGACTTTCGAGAAACAGGCCCCTGGTTCCTTAGCATGTTTTCAAGATAATAAAAATAAAAATGATACTGAAGTTTGTTGACATGAAATCTCTCCGTTCTCTAAAATGCAGAGGGGATTATGACACCCGAAAAAGGCGCCTGCTCCGAGAGGTTTTCCCCTCTCCTAAAAAAAAACACAACAGGAAAAACAAAAAAAACAAAAAACACAAACCAACCTACGACTTGACATGAGTTGAGCCGATTTGATTTCTATTCGATGTCCCAAAGAGACCATTTTACAGTTCTGTGCTTAGTGACCAGGCCTTTGAATAAAAGCGAGGATGGAGTTGACCTTGTTTTGATACAAATCTCACTGCTATTCTTACGTAAATAGAAACTCGTTAGCATTACAACAACATGATTTACATATGAAAAGCAATGAGGTTTGTGTCAAACGCAAGGTCAACTCCAGCCTCGCTTTTAGTCAAGGGCCTGGTAACCCCAGCGTTAAATACAGACGTCGAGTTAAATAGAGCGAGTTTCAATCGAGTGTCGTAAAACCAAAACCAAAGTAATTATTTTGGCCAACCAAAAAGGACGGAGGCAATGCAGTAAACCAATCAAAACTCGAAGTAATTACACGTAGCCGACACAAAGCGAGGGAAAATGTGCACGCGCGAGCCACGATTGGTTTTGGTTTCACTTCTGATCGGTTGAAAAAATGGCGGGAGAACTTTGAACCAATCACTGAGTGAAGTCGTTAAGTCCCTACTTTCACTGAAGCTACGGTAATGCGAGTAACAAAAATGCCCAACTTGTCTCGCAACCGTGATTGCTGCGAAACACAACCTCTCGGCTCGCAACAAAAAAAATGTCTTCAATGTGATTTTGTTGCAGAAAGTAGAACGGACCTCTACTTTCTGCAACATGCCGCAGCCACTTGCAACACTTTTTTTTTGTTGCGAGACAGGTTGTCTGTGAGATTTAAAACGCGCAACATCGCAGTTCGACTAGTTTCGCAGCAATGTTGTGAGAAAAGTCGGACGCTTTTGTTGCTCGTATTACCATAGCTTGGCTCTCACGGGATATATTTTAACTTGCAAGTGACTGGCTACCAGATGCCTTGATAGCCATCAGCGGTTTATCACTTTGTAAGTACCATTGCTCCCGGCCATATCCGAACTTCAAAATATAAGTTGAAGCATGTCACAGTGATTATGCCATCACCTCCGAATTGAATTCTCAGTTCTCCCTCTTAGCTTGACCATGGACTTAACAGTGGCCACTTTTCACATATTTCAAAAGCCGATTAAAAAAACGAGTTTCCGGGTAAAGTTTTTCAAGCAAACAAAATATATTTGGGACAGCCGTAAAGAATTAAGGTGGCGGATGTTTGTCGATGGGTACTTGACTCCCGGGGGCTAACTGTAACATGTCCATTTCATTAACTGCCTTTCCCTCAAAAAAAACGTTTGAGACTTCCGAGTCATCGCATTCAAGCTTTCTTAACTAACAAACGGTTTCGTCCATTTCTTCGAGAAGACAATGAAAAGTTGCACTTTTTACTACTTCTTGAAGCCAAGTGTCAAAGTGAGAAACGCTGATCCGATTTTCTGATTTACAACTACGCTGACAATCTTCGCTTTTTTGTGTTTGTTCTCCGGCTTCCTCCAACGAAGTAACTTTCACAGGACCACCAACCCTGCAATCTGTTTGGCGATTGAACCCGGCGCTCGTACGACTGTATTTTCGTGTAATTCTTCTTGTCTCATAGCTTATCTTCCGCAAAGGATGCACAAAACTTGCGCGGCCAATCTTCGCGAATCCAGATCTGAACTCTTTGCTTTTCAAGGCATAGATAAATGGGTTTAAGACGCTATTAGCATAAGTACTCAGCCGACCCACGACTGAATAGTAATGAAAAAAAACGTTGTCCTTCCCATTTCCAAAATCGACCCACAGCCACAGGACTTGATTCGGAAACATGCTGATGGCAAACACGACGACAACAATTATAAACATTTTTGCCAAGCGTATGTTCTGCTCCTTCCTGTGCTGTTCCATATTTTTCGAGCTTAACAAAGTGTCCGAGAGTTTTCTCTGCCGCCGATTAAGTGGTCGCGTGGATTCAGTAAGTTGCAACAGATTCGAACGCAAAGTACGATAAATCAACATGTAGGCTATGGACATTGTAAATAAAGGTAGAGCATACCCACACAGAAAGAGCACAATGGTGTATGCTTGTCTAAAACCGACATTAGGCCAAACCTCGACGCAAGAACTTTCGAGATAGTCGGATTCGAGAACCAGTAAGTAAGGAACAGCTAAGCTCATGGAAAGAGTGTGTATCGTCAACACCAGTTTAATGACTTGCCGATTGGTGATGCGTCTTCCAAAGGGTCTTGAAAGAGTCGTGTATCTTTCAATACTAATAACTGCGAGAGTCAGGGACGATGACGTTGAAAAAGCTGTCTGTAATGGCCATAAGAGTTTACACATCGCATTTCCAAAGAGCCATCTATAATTGCTTTCTTCCAGGGCCAGATCAAAGGGAATGCTCAAAGCTGGCGTTAGGAAGTCACACAGTGCAAGGTTGAGGATAAGAAAATTGGGAGGTGTCCTCATCTCTTTGGCCCCCACGATAACAACAGCAACCAAACTGTTTCCAACACAACCGACGACGAAGATCAAGACGTAAAGGGTGATCTTTGCAATTCGGAACTCGATTTGTTCTTGTTGCATTCCATAGCTTTCTTCGACGCTGGTGGTGTTATTTGCTTCCATTTACGAAGAAGCGCACTCGACGTAATAAAACAATTTAAAAAGGTGTTATCAATCTCAGGTGCTTAAAAGATCATTTTCCTTTCACAGGGATTATGATGTATCGCATGTTCAGCCATCGTTGAACGCTTGACTGCGACGGTTGACTGCAGCGAATGACTTAAACCTGTTAAAATGCCACAGTGACAGTGATAAGAAACAGGACCCAAATCGGAAGTAATAATCTGATGTGGTCCGCATCTCTGCAGGCCAACTGGAAAATATGGACTGGACTCTGGACTGGACTTTGGACTGGACTCTGGACTGGACCCTGGACTGGACCCTGGACTGGACTTTATTAAACGAAGTTAATATTTAACCAATAATATAACGATTAACCGTTTCTATTTAATTATTAATGATGTTACATGGTGTAGACAGGCCAAACACAACTCCTATTGGTCAGGATAGGAAATTCAGAGACCTCAGAGTTTTGCTCTGACGAGTACATCTTTCAAAGACCTCCCTTTTCTATATGAAATAAGGGGAGGATTTTTGAATATATTCCGTAGTATAAGATATAAGATGCCATTTGCGTCGGAAATGCGTATGTATAAGATGCCATTTGTTCATAAGAATATGTTTGAGATCAGGCATTGATGGGCGGTATTCTGTAACAAACGGCAAAATTCTTTTGCGCGTTTTTTGTTTATTTTGTAGAGCCGACATTCTTTTGCTGAAATTGACTTTAGATAGGATCATGTTCAAAAGGTTATCTAGGTAACCCCTGTGTTGTAATCTTTGTTTGAATAATAATGTTATATGGTGTAGAGAGGCCAAACAAGACTCCTATTGGTCAGGATAGGAAATTCAGAGACCTCAGAGTTTTGCTCTGACGAGTACATCTTTCAAAGACCTCCCTTTTCTATATGAAATAAGGGGAGGATTTTTAAATATATTTCGTAGTAAGGGCTGGTTTTGTAAAAGATGCCATTTGTTCATAAGAATATGTTTGAGATCAGGCATTGATTGAAAGTTACTGGGCAGCATTGTTCGATTTTTCGTTTAGCTTCGTTTATGTTCCCTTTGGAAAAAACATCCATTCTCGTTCTCATTCTCGCTGGTTAATAATTAAATAGAAACGGTTAAATATTAACTTCGTTTAATAAAGTCCAGTCCAGGGTCCAGTCCAGAGTCCAGTCCAAAGTCCAGTCCAGAGTCCAGTCCATGTTTTCCAGTTGGCCATCTCTGCATGCTTCCAGTTGTATTAAGCGTAAGACCAGCTGCATAGCATTAACCTGACCTTTACGTGATTAGTGACCTAAATATCGGTTCGATCTTAGTTTTATTTTGTATGTAGAAGCTAGAATAGCAATCAAAAATATTTTAAATCACATACGTTCTTGGTCAAGGCTTTTCTCTCGCAGTAAAAAAATTCCGCCACAGCTACCAAAACTTGTCTGTCTTAATTTTTGTCAAAAATTTCCCGCGTTCACTGGTCGAGCGCCGACGCAGCCTGCCTATAGAGGTTTTGCAAGGCAGCCATGTTGCATGGCAGGAACAATGAAAATGTTTTGCATTAGAAAGAACATTTGTTCCCATAGCCGGGAAAAATAATCTATTATTCCTGCCTTGCAACATTGCTGCTGTGCAAAACCTCTATAGTACGGAGTTTAAGATCTACCACGCGACGGTAACGAAAACCTCATTTAAAATTGCGAGTTTAGGCATAGTTAATAGAGGGGAATGGTTTGGAAGCTCGGCAAGCATCAAAGGAGCAAACAAAGATGCCAAGATTTAGGTTGGAAAGTCCACGACCGTGCACAATCTTTTGTTTTGAACTCATACACTATGCATGAATTACGTAACCAACACGTTAGTTCCTCAGTACGGAGTAAACAACTATTGTGTTTTGTGCACGGTCAAGGCCAAAAAAGAGAACAAAAACCTACAACAAAGAAATTTGTCGGGTTTCATAACCATTCCCCTCTATTAACTATGGTTTAGGTTTATTAATCTTTTTCGTCAATATGTCGGTTTGTCTAACTTCTAAAAACTTGCGCAACTTTCCAGGAACTGAATTAGGAGGTGCGGTATTTTTGTTTCATGTCCATAACTTACAGCCGTCATAATTTGCCTACGTTAGTTGTCCAGGCCTTGTTTTTCCTCCTGGCGGCTTCAACCCGTGACCTCTCTGATGCCGATGTAATAATCTGAAGCCACTCTGTTCGTAGCAGGTCACTGAATTATTTAGATTAATTAAATATCTTCAACCCCTCCCATATCATCTACATGAAGTCTGAAGTAACGAGCTTTTGCTCATAATCTCTTGTTACGCTCTTCACGAAGGTCAATGGGGACTTATTCCTTTGGTGAATGACGGCCTGTCAATTGAGCACAATTACCTAGACTTCAAGTCGCGCTGTTCCGCGGCTTCGCACAACAGTTGCTGTGCTAAATGATCTGAAAACAGCGTTGCTTGCGTTTCGTACACGTTTAATGATTGGGCTTTTGGATTGAGACCTTTATGCTAGACCTACGATAGCATTAAGGTAAAACTTTTATTGAGACTGAAAGGCTCCGGGAAAAACACACACACACAGTCTTCAAGTCTAGACTGTTTACTTTGATCATGGAGTTCAACCGCAGCCACAATATCAGTGAAGAAACGAGTCAAGATTTGAGTATGGATTACATGGGATTAAGAGTCGCAAAAATTACCTTTTATGCCATCATTTTTCTTCTAAGTTTTGTTGGAAACAGTTTAGTCGCTGCCATTATCCTTGGAGCTCGAGACATGCGCTCTCCACCGAATTTCCTTATTCTGAACCTGGCTTTGTGTGATTTGATAATACCAACTGTGGATATTCCATTCGATCTTGCACTGGAAGAAAGCAAGTACATTTGGCGTTTTGGAAAGGCTTTGTGTAAAATTATATGGCCGTTGGAAACAGCTTTCACAATATCTTCATCCTTGACCCTCGCTGTTATAAGTTTAGAACGATTGAAGGCAATTTCACACCCTTTTACTAAACGCTTACAGATGCGCCATGTTTTTGTGGCCATAACAGTGATTTACACTTTTTCAGTGAGCTTATGTATACCGTATTTGATTGCTTTAAACTACGAAGACAATCAACGATCCTGCGACGAAAGTTGGCCTAATTATGGGTCTAGGCAGGCTTACACGATTGTTCTTTGTTTATGTGAATACGTCTTTCCATTGACAATAATGGTGGTAGCATACGTGTTCATTTATCGAAGTTTGCGCTCGAATTTTTCGAGCCTTCTTCAAAGTAATTCGGTTCACGAAACACAGCTTCACGAGGACAAAGCTCAGTCATCAACGATCAAGAAGGGTAGAGTGGAATACATGCGAAAGGAACAGAACACACGTTTAGCAAGAATGTTCGTCATTGTCGTAATCGTATTTGCAATCAGCACGCTTCCGAATCAAGCCCTTTGGCTTTGGGTGGACTTTGGAAATGGCAATAGTCACAAAAGTTTCCGTTACATTTCTGTTGCGTGTCGGCTTTGCACTTACGCTAACAGCGTTTTAAATCCTTTCATATACGCTCTAAAAAGCAAAGATTTCAGATCTGGGTTCAATAGGATTGGCCGCGCAGGGATACATCCCTTCAGAAAGATAAACAGTGGAACACGAAAATTTGCAAATAAGATAAACAAGAGCGCTTCGGACAATCAGCGGTCAGTACAGGAACATATGGCACCGCAGTTGTTCCCTCTACAGCACAACCAACATTACGAAATGGATGAATTAAAAATCATTAGCGAGGGCGAGGCTCGCATACCTCGGAGAAATCAGAAAACGAATCATATTATCCACGAGGACATGTCAATAGATTCAAGAATTCCAGATATACCCTTGTACGCAAACTTACTGAAGGAGCTTCGAGAAACAGATTCTTGAACTTATCATAGCAAAGCGGAAATGCAGACAACAATTTTTATCGTGCAACAGCGATGCCGTACAAGTGGCAAAGCGCTGTTGCACGCTTTTGTATCATCCTCTCACTTATCCAGAAAGAAATCTACAGACTGAAAAAATGAAATGAATTTTGCACGCTGAACTGGAAAATATTTTCAAAAAGGAGAATGACATTCTGGTTTTTCCACGAAGATTTACTAGGCATACTACGCCCAGGCCCTCACCAACTCGCGTGAGACTCGTCACGCACATTTTTCAACACTGTCACAACCGCTTTGTTTCGCGATAAGTCAACGCAATCTCGTCCCCAGAGCCCTCCGCTTCTTTTCGTCACGTGGTCGGCGGATGACCATATCATATGGAAGATCGATATGAACCATATACACACTTGAACTGGGGGTATATCAACTTCTGAACGAGAGATCATCGCAGAGTTTATGAACCAGTTGAAAAGAAGTCCCCAAAGAAATCCACCAAAAAAGGCCCCTCGAGAATTAAGTCTGTGCGAGGGCCAAGGTTAAACAATTTTCCTGGCATGACTTGGGCAGACATCCATCAACTGACACCACACGATGCGAGATTAGAAAAACGCAATTATTTTCTCCGTCGGATTTAAAGACAGATTTAATTTTAATCAACTAATAAACAGATGGAAAATAAATTGCAACAGCTTAATGGGTATACATTAATTAACCAGCGTTTGTTATTGTCATAATTAAATTAAGTGGGCGTGTTGTTCTTTTCAGTCGGAAAATTTCATAGTCTAATGAAAGTCTGAAAGAAAGGAATAAAACGTGACAACTGCACGACATTTTCCAAGAACGTTCCTTTAGACAAAGCAACACCAGTGTAATGGCTTTTCGTGAGTTCGAACTTTCGCATGTCCCTTCCTTTTTCTGTGATCTTATCTTACAACGCTCTTGTTTATCTGACAGAACTCACAATTGAGACTGCATAACCCGACAGGACGTCAATAAACCGCTTAAGTCAAGTATAGGTTATCCCGTGATTTGAAAAAAATAAGCGCGAGTGAAATTTTAATTGGCCACCTGAGACGTTCTTTGACCATCGACCAATCAGAATGCCTGGTTTGTTACCTCTTTTTGTAAAGCTGGAAACTGCATTTCTCTTGGCCAAGGAGGGATGGAATCTAGCTTAAATTTTGACTGCGATGCTGAAATAGATTTTTGAAGTTCAAGACAAATGCAGGCGACATTTGATGACCTTTGCATTGATTAATGATGAAGCTGTCGGTCTTACTTAAGAATTTACTGAATTTCGTCTAGGCGACACTATCTAAACTGTGCCTCATTTATCTCTATGGAAGTCAAAAAACTCTTTTTCTCTCGGGGTGAAATTCAAAAACAATCGCTAAAGTGACAAATTTGAACAGACGCTTAAATCAAGTAGTTGCATCAAAGGTCAATTTTACCTTTTAAAAACAGTGGCATAAAGCCAAACGATATTACAAGAGGAAACCTCGAAAGTGAACTTAGATTGTGCGCAGCTTCGAATAACGAGAATGATTTTGTATGTTTAAATTTTGATGATTGTATTGGAGACAGTTCAGTCTTGTCATCACTTATGTCCCAGAAATCTTGACATAAATTTTCAATATCCAAAGCGATGTGTTCCTTAAAAGTCTAAGCATTTCGTGCATTTTTAGATGTTAGGGTTAGCGTTTCTTTTCGGCTAGTGTAAAAACAGTTCTTTATCTTTGCATGAGGAACATAGTTTAGAGGACACCCGGGGACATAAATTGTCTGGTATACTTAGATATGAGTGACGTTGAAGTTGGGAGAAAAGTAAGGGGACACCCCGGGAGGGGGAACTCCCATATAAAAACGACGGGGTTGCTCGTCGGAAATTTTGAAAAGAACCCCTAACACGTACTAAGATCCTGTCTTGTGGACGTGGCATGAAAATTCTTTCACCACTAGGAGGTACCAAATTATGGTTTTTAAATGTCTCCTGTCATATTTTTTGGGCTTAATACCCTAAAAGGTACCGCTAAAGCTCCCGCTGTGGACGCTTTGAGGCAGAACACCCTAAGAGCAACTAAAAACCGCTTTTTTAACCCCTAAAAGGTACAACGAGCACCCCCGTCCTTTTTATATGGGAATTCCCCTCCCCCGGGGGAGGACACTTCGTGCCGCTTTTGAAGCAGGCACGCATCTCCTTACTTTATTAATGACAAATGAAAGGCTGATCAAACAGTGAAGGAAAATCTGTTGTATTTATGAATATTTCGAAAGGCACTGCCTTTCTTCATCAGGGTGTTACATAAGTAACACCCTGAATCTCAGAAGTTCACAATTATAATTTGAGGGGTTCGAACTATGACTTCCAATTACCGCTACCTAAAACGAATTTTCTTAAACGTTCTTTCTCTTATCGAGGTGCAAATGCTTGGAACCAACAGTCAAATCAAATACGTGAGGTAAGGGATCTTGCAAGCTTTAAACGTGCGAAATCCTAGGACACATTTTAAATCGCTAGGGCACATTTTTTACATGGCTTTTTCGTATTATTACATAGTAAATTATGTTGCTTACTAATTATTACTATTGTTTAAATTTCTTTGACATTAAATAATATTTAGCGCTAAGTTATACCAAGTTTATTAGTCGTTTTAACATTTATATCTTGTAATTCTTGTAATTTTTTAGCATTTATATTTTGTAATTCTTACGCGGCATGTCTGAAAACCAGCTTGCTGAGCCATTTACCATGTTTTAAATAAATAAAGTTGATTGATTTTTTGATTGACAAAAAAAAAAGAAAAAAAAAAAAAGTAATGGTCTTTGGCTAATGGGACGTTACGACTGTAACAGATATTCTTTCACTGTTTGATCAGCCTTTCACTTTTATAGTTACACGCTGATTAGAACCTTCACCGGGCCGATCCGGTGCTTCTTTTTCGTTACGTTGGTCCTTACTACTACAATTTAATTTAATTTAATTTAATTTAATCTTCTTACTTGCGTGATTTTTGGAATATCACCTTTTCATCATCTCTTTTATTGGGATAGATTTAAGTATTTCATTCTGTAAGGATGATTACGTTGTGTAAGTAACAACAACAGTATCTTCCCATCGGCAGACACTCAAAATTAACCTTCAAGGTTGGTGTTGTTTTTAAGATATCACTTGGAAAAACATGAGCGGACTGCAAAACAGAACATAAACGTATTCTCCTTTATTGAAGTTATTTGACCTCTGCCTCAAAGCAGACATAACGAAAGAAGGCTTCATTTACACATTCGAGATTTTTTGTTCAGTCCGTCAAGACCGTAATTTAGTGAAGTGCGATCGTCCGGCCGAGTGTTGTAATTGAGAGGTATTGTTTAGGATGATATTGATTAACGTTTCGATAACTTGAAAGGAAGTCATCTTCAGAGTCAAGTGATTTTTGTAACGTCAGAAGATGGTCTAAACACTCTGGGGCCAGTAGCTCGAAGCCTCGTTAGCGCTAACCATTGGTTAAGAGGTATCAAAACCTATAGGTTTCCACGGTATTTAACACTGTGGCCTTTTTTTCTGGTCGTTAATTAATGCAATTGAGTCGATGTTATTGGTGGACTGTCAGTTAAGCCTAGCAGATTGAACAGTGACAACACAAATCATTCGCATGTCGTTCTGGTTTGTTATTCTATTCAACATGAAAAACGCGGTAAAAGAGGACGCTCACGAAACTGGAAGGGTTGGTAACGCGAGTGGAGCGCGCGTGCTATACTCGAACTTCGCGTCACCCGCGCGCCCGAGTTTTTCTAGTGCTACTTACAGTAGTAGTTTTTCCTTGTAGAATTGAGACAATGAGTCAAAACAAACGTGTTTTCCATAAATTCAAAGGACTATTAAAGGAATGAAGTTAGATATGGCCACTTTTGATGACACGTAAATAAATGCTTTAGAAGAGATCGAGCGAAATTGTTTGAAAGGCCACTCCTCGAACTCTGCCGAAGAAAATGTGAAAAGAAGTCATTTATTTTGCGTTAATTTATTTTACTCAAATAATTTGTCAAGTTTGCAATGAAATAATAAAGGTTTCTGACACAATTTTCCAACTAGACACAAGGTATTCCAAAAAACGCCAACAGAACGTATCGAGTCCTAACCAGCTTTGTTTATCTCTGACTCCGATTAGAAACCTGTTTATCCACATCTTTAGCCAGTATTGCCCAACGCGGCTTAATATGTCACAAACTTGATACATATTGCACCGCCGGCGTTGTCCTTTTCACAATAGTAACCAGTCTCTGTTTGAGTTGCGTGCCATTTTGCGCATTGCCAGTTCCCGCTTTCTGTAATTCTGCAGTGAGAGTCTTAGCTAATATAGTATTGACATCCCTCGAGTTTCGGTTGTCGCGGATACACAGCAGCTGCCGCAACACTTTTTCGAAACCCCTTCTAAAATCTCGGTTAAAAACAGCATATATCAAAGGATTGCAGACGCTGTTAGAGTGCGTGAGCAAACGGCAACCAATTGCAACAGCTTTGAAAAACATAGACGACTCTTTTTCATCGGAGAAGTCCGCCCAGATCTTCACTGCTTGGTTCGGAGCCATGCATACAGTGAAAACAACCACAATGGCCAGGAACATCTTCGTTGCTCGTTTATTCGCTTCGTTTCTTCCTCTTCGCATCGTTGAAGATAACTTACGCACCAGACGGGCAGTAGATGAAACTTTCCTAAAGTCAGGCGATGACAAAGAGCTAACCATTTTGCTGTTGTTTATAACAGCTTTTTCCTTTTGTGTTTTCCCCCGGCTTGTCTTGTCTGAGGTAGTATACAGATGTTTTAATGCCAAGGTATACATTGCCACCATGAATGAAAGTGGAACAAAATATTGCACCATGGAAAGGGTTAAAGAGTAACATTTCTTAGAGGTCTGATTGGGCCATATTTCATAGCACTCCAGCCCATCGAAAGACAGTACATACGAATATGGAGTCGCAATGAGTAACGAAAACAAACAACTTGCTCCGATGATCCACTTAATTTTGACTACTGTAAGTTTAGATATAAAGGGGTGCATAATAACTCGATAACGATCCAGCGAAATAACAGCAAGGGTCAAAGCTGCCAATGTAGATGTCATAGTCGCCAAGGGCCAAAGGAGTTTACATCCTGCGTTGCCAAAGAACCAAACACCACGGTTTTCCTCGAGCGCGAAGACAATGGGAATGCTCAAGACAGGCGTGATGAAATCGCAGACTGCTAGGTTCAAAATTAAAAAGTTCGACGGCGTGCGCATTTGTATATTGCTGGAGATTGTGAAGATAACAAAAGCATTTCCCAAGGAACTGCCTAACAAGATAATGCAGTAAAATACGATCTTCGTTACCCTAAAAACTGCCGGCTGTTGCTCCATCAGTGGTTCATAATTCGGATATGCAAATGGTGCAGTACTGTTCTTCAGAGCTTCGGTAAAGGAATGATCACTTCGAGAAGAGTTGGAAAAGAGCTGTTCCACTGCGCTCAATTCCATCTTGAAATCGTTAAAACATCGACAGTCGCACAGCAAAATTAAGCTTCTTTCTAACCGATGACGCAATTCTCAGGGCGGCCTAGACTTTTGGGTCTTGAATCTGGAGTTAAAGATCGTGCAGTTATTTAAAACTCGTTAAAATGAACAGTAATTGACTCAAAAACGTCGTGAAGAGTACTTCAGTGAAAATTGCCATCTTGTCAACCACTGCTCAGTTTTGAATCTACTATCAGGGAATCCAAATGCAGGCTCAAGTATCTACCCAAAATGCGGAAATGTAATATGCCATATCTCAAAATCTAAAATCTCTAGCTGACAGCAATTTTTTTTTCACATTGTTCCCTATAAACGGTTTTTACTTGCTGAGCCGGGAACGAATACGACTAGAAAGAAGCCGGCAAATTATCGAGCTAAGCTCATTGTTCTAAGCAAAGGTCTTCTTTGTTGTCATTGCAATAATTATCGCATAACGAGTTGTTATCGCCTATGGAACGGTATGTGTAGCAACCTGTTTTTAATTGCCGGCTTAAACAAATCGAGAAACGATCCGCTGCCACTGAAAACCATGCG
>NC_090875.1:19372945-19390445 GCF_036669935.1 Montipora foliosa
TATTTTAATTTTTTTGGCCAGAAATTGACACTCTTCAGCTGCTTCATAAACCGCGGTGATCTTTCGCATATAGGAAATCGTTTTATGTCTCGACTTTCAAAATTATTACGGATGTACTTTCCATTAAATATATTTCTGGTTTTTTTGTTTGTTTGATTTTTTTCATCAAAACAAACTGTGCATACATGAAGGGAATCATCAAAACGCTTTTCTGATGTTGCTACGATGAGAACGTTAACTTTGATCAGACCAAGTAAAGCGGCGACAACCAGTAAATGACGCAGACTGGATGAATTTTTGTTTTAAAGGAAATCAGCCGCCACATTTTTTTTAGTCTTGTGAAAAAAGGGGTACAGACAGTAAAGAGAACATAAAGTCATTAATTTCAACAGAGCTTAAAAATGAGGTCATTACGAACAGCAGGAATTCCGCTAACGTTACAGCGTAACTGATACGGCGAATAAGTATAAGGTTTAGGTTTAGGTATGTTTACCCTTTAAAAACATTTTTAACGGTTATCACCAACTCAGTGGATCAGAAGCCGACCGCTAACATTGAAGCGCACACAAGTCACAACAAAATCGGTTCCTTGAGTTGCATATACCGGTATCTCAGTTTCCGGCGAGGTGTCCTCATTTTGCGGCGGAAGAAGTTAAGGAATCACTGGCCTGGTCGGAAACTATTGATTATCTGAATCTCGGATAATTGTTTTAGCCCTCAGTGTCAAATGGAAGGCAACACGAGCGCTGCTTATCCAGTCTTCCAGGAATCACTTTCGTTCAAGGTCTTCAAGATCGCCTTGTATTCCGTAATTCTTAGTCTGTGTATTTTAGGGAACTCCTTGGTTGTGCTCATCATCTCCACGACAAAACGAATGAGGATGCCGTCGAACTTGCTTATCCTTAACCTGGCGATCTGCGATCTCATCACGCCAATAGCAAGCATTCCCTTTGATCTGGCGCTAGAAGAGAACAGTTACGTTTGGCCGTTTGGGCGCATTCTCTGCAAAAGTCTATGGCCCTTGGCCACGCTGTCCGCCACAGCAGCTTCGCTTACCTTAGCGTTGATCTCCCTGGATCGATACAGAGCAATCATGCACCCTTTTAAGCAACGCCTAAGTGCTACACAGATAAAGATCTGCATCGGGCTGACCCACTTTCTGGGTTTGTTATTTGTTCTGCCCTACGCCTACCACTTAGATTTGTTGGCGGCTCGCTCGTGCGAGGAGACATGGCCGGCGTTTTCATACAGACAAGCTTACACATTGTTTCTGTACATAACGCAGTACGGAATACCTCTAGTTTTTATGGCTGTCATGTACACCTTGACGTTGCGGACCTTGCATGCCAGTTCCAATAAGTTTGAGAATACTGCTTGCCGTGAGACAAAGCGCGTCAACAAAAAAAGTCTTCAAATTTCGAACGGCACTTCGGCAGGCAACACCAATGGCACTCCTTTGAATATCAGTCGTGATGAACGCAAATCTAGCCGTGGTACAACAGGACACAGGCACGATCTGGTGGCCAGAGATCAAAATATCCGAGCCACAAAAATGTTTGTCACCGTAGTGATCGTTTTTGCAACTTGCCGACTTCCAAATGAGATCTTTTGGCTTTGGTCAGACTTTGGCGATGGACATGAGAGCGAACATTCTAACATTGCTGGAATCATTTGCCGGATGTTTACATACACCAACAGTGTTTTCAATCCCGTAATCTACTGGGCATTCAGCAAAGATTTTAAAAGAGGATTTAAAGAGATCTGTTGCTGGAAAAGGAAGAGAGACGAGAAATGGGATGACAGCCTGGTCCAGCGATACCGTAAGCTGAGCACTTTAAGTGAAACAATCTCCTTTGCGTGGAGAAAAAAGAGCAGTTCGAGAAGTGAATCACAGTCGTGCTACTTCTCTCGTAAAGAAAGTCAACCATCACTGGTTAGTGACAAAGCTGACAAAGACTTTCCTCATTGTAAAAGGCCTATGGCTTGCCAAGGAGAGAGTTCAATATTCCATGGAGCATTAGAAATATCAAGAAAGAGGAGTTTAGGAGTTTGTCAAGACTTCTCGTGCCCTTTAACTTCACAATCCAAACTTTCAAAGGTAAGCGAAGAGTCGTTGAGCGACATTTGTCAAGATGTTGGTAAACGTTTTGTCAATAATACGAGAACGCGACGTTACGGCACCGTGCAATTCCCAGAAAAATACGCTACCATGCAGTGCAAAATGCCGTCATCCAATTCGGATTCTTGCTTTTGGGAAAACACATGTTTGGACGATGGAATCAATTTAACTTTAGCCCATCTCACTGATGGCGGGAATCAAGAAAGTGACGGTAGAAATGAGGAAAAGTGTATCGAAAACGACAACGAGTCATCTGATGAAATACTATTGAGTGCAAAAAGCAAAACGTTTTCTGAAGATGGTAAAAACTTGTTTGAAAATATCAAGCATTTATCAGACACTCAGTCATCAATGAAATATAAAGAAGTTTGTGATTATACAATCATTCAGGGTCCGGTGGAATTGAAGACTAATCAGTGGACTCCACAGGAAGTAAGTGTTTCCGTACAAAACAAGCAGAATGTTTTGGACAAAGAGGAAGGCGTCCACGACATTATAACGGATTGGAGCGAACCTGACGCGATGGCATTAGGAGAAGAAATTGAGTTTGTTAATGAGCTGATCTTACGCTTGATTCAAAATGAAATCAAAGAAACCAGCTGTTAATGTTGTCTCCTGAACAGTATATTTTTTCTATCATTACTCAAATAGGGTTATCAATAAATTTGACCCATCTGTAACTGTTTATCTCAAAATCAGCTTAAATTACAGGGTATAGGGCATTCACGTGCACGCAGGCACATGGAAGCACTGAAACGAGTTTCACCATTGTTGAACATTCTTTTTACGTTTGTGTTTGTCGAGTTGTCCAATTTAGGAGCTACACAAGAGATTTTTCCTCGCGGGGTGTTAAACTGGATGGTGGTCCAGGCTAATTGGCCAAAGTGCTCGAATGTATAGAATTTAGGAGCAAGAGTCATCAAGCAGTGCCCTTCTATTATCTGATTGTACACGTTTAGGGCAAAACAAATGACAGTTCACAGCAGGGTATCTTAAACTTCAACACACAATAAATATTGTGGTACCTTGACTAACATTAGAAAACCGAAAAACAAGAACTGAAAGCAAGAATAATGTACAAAACTACTAATGTAAACAATTGTTTTCACTTGAAAGTATCCATGCAACAAAAAATTAAAGAGTACATTTTTGCCTTAATCGGATAGTTTGATGATGGAGTTACACGGCCAATCCACGTGACAATTGGAAGTTCCACTCTGTTTGTACGTGAAGAAATTTTCAGTTTGAATTTCAGAAATTACCAAGGATGAAATGTTATCTTCTTTTTCATAAAGCACTGTTACTATTCCAGCTGTCCCTTTCATGATGGCGAGAAACATGAGAGCCTCATGTGGACTTGCATCCTGTTCACGTCATGAGAAAATTACAAACGGGCCAGAATGCAGAAAATTCAGCAAAAAGACGGAAACCCTGAAATGCACATTTCTAGTTAACCGAATAAACCTATGGAACGGACGATTGAAATGGAACTGGATTGTTAACCCCGGTAGATGAAATGAAGAGATGATATATTTTTTTCAATGGTGCATGATTCGGGGATAGTCGGAAAAACTCCGAGGGTTCCTTTGCAGCCGAGTGAAACCAACGACCGTCCGATTCCTAGTGTTCGGATGCTGTACCACTGAGATATAGGGCACTCGTGGGAGCCATGAGCCCGGTTGTTCAAAAGCCGATTAACGCTAATCCCAGATTAAAAATTAACCAAGGAGTCTATTTCTTTACTCCCAAATGTTGTTCAATGCTGATATTCGGCAAAACTTTATATTAGAAGAATTCAATCTTGAAAAACAAGAATAAGCAAAAGAACCTTTCACCAAAAAGTTGAAAACATAAAACAACAGTTTACGCTTATCCTGGATTAAGTTAGTCGGCTTTCGAACAAGCGGGCCCAGGCCATTAAAATAAGTTCATGCGACAATTGACCTCTTTAGCTTGTACGTTTTTTTTTCCCACTTCAGACCACGAGTTATTTTTTCATAAGTTATGCATACATATCACAGTGCCGCAAGTGCATAAGACGAAAGAAACTGTTCCGAAGAGTAGCATCCTGCCATCAGTTCTCAGTGATAGGATTTAAATTGTTGAGGTTTAAGTGTTTGGCCGAAATTTTGCACAGTCAGACTGCCAATCAGTGAAAAGCCAATATTGACAAGAATACATGCAGGATCATTTTGGCTGTGAACTAGTTCAGTAGCTGACAGAGTGCACTATGAATGGCCTGTTTCTCATGAGTTTCCTATAGCTCAGTGGCAGATTATTCGAAGTAGTAATCGGAAGGTCGTATGTTCCAACTCCTGTACAAAAGGAACACACAGATTTTTTCCGTGTATCCCCGAGTCACCATTGGAAAAATACCACCTCTTAACTTGAATGAGCCTGGTTTAATCAGCCGAGATATAAAACGCGAGTTTATAAAAGACTAAACTTAGAAATAAATACGATAGTATGGCATGTTCTTCAAAATTCCATTCAGTACTGCAGAACATATTATTCTGTCGTCCACTGAAAAGGAATCCAGCAGGTTTTATGAGATCCTCTGTCCAATAACTCCACAATTAATTTTCTCTACGCTTGTACGTGGAAATATTCTTAGTTGAATTTTAAGAATGAAAGCGACTGATATATGATGCTTTTGTTTTTTACTTCATGGTGTACTGTACCATAGATTACTCTTTCACCAAAGTAATCAGTTACATCAGTGGCAGCTGAAAAACGAGGCTACCTGCACGAAGGTGAGGAACTAAAAAGATCAATTCTTTAAACAACGTTTTTGAGTATCCAAGGTGACCAGCATTTTGCTTCGAATGGGAACACATCAACCAATTGGCATACAGATTCAGGATTTGCTCCGGGAGGGTTCGGAAAATTCTCCGACAGGGGGCTGTCCCTTCCAAACAAATCACGTGAACGGCCCGGCGTCGAAAGAATTCATGAAATTTAGATCCTCGGAAACCTGTTCTAGTGTTCAGAGCAATGATTGTAGGTTGTTTGGTATCTAAGACTTTCCTCAAGTAAGTAATGCTTGTTGGTCTGAAACTGCACAAAACGAAAACAAACTCTTTTAAGAAAAAAAAGATCGGTTCAGGGCTTCGCTACCACAGTATCTGACCTCAGCCTAAAATCTACATTGCGTGGGCTAAAAATCAAGACGATAAGTTTTCATTTTTTGATTTGATTCGTGTATTTCTGTTTTTAACTATAACATTGACCTACTCTCCTCGCCAAAGGCTTCTTAAACCTCACGGGCTGGGGGAGAGGTCTGGGAACAAGCGAATCACGCCTGCGCAGTACTACTAGGTGCAATCCCGCCTCCTCTGTGAACGCTATCCAATTTATTCCTAAACGATGTAAGACATCTTCATTTCAGAGATCGTTTTTTGTTAGAGCAAGTAAAACATGGAACCTATTAGCGCCTCAATTGGACTTAAGTTCTGGTAATCTAAACACTTTAAAGTCAGTATTGTTTGATGATTACCGCACAGCGCTATTAATTAATTACAATCCTGATGTCCCGAGAACGTTTAAGACAATCTGCGTTTAATATATTTGCTACTAGTAAAAATTCCTGTGTTTTGCACGAGAATGCGACGAAGAGGTTAAATGCGACTTTTTCGGCGTTCGTGGCGTATGTGATGTTTATGTTGTCTTTGTTAAGGAAATTTTGACTGAGAATATTAAATTATAAAAAAAATTGCTACTGAAAAATCGTTAAGTAATCTTTATTCTCAGCGTTTAGTGAAACGTAAAAGATGCAACGCTTAGCGAGAAATAATATTTTACGTGACTGTTTTGGAAAAAAAATATTTTGCGGGAAATTTATTTCAGTACAGAATGATCAAGTGAAGCTATGATCCTCGCAGTTATGAACGCAATTTTTGCAAATTGCGTAAAGAAGCCTGAAAAATTCAGGACCTCAACGGGGTTTGAACCCGTGACCTCGCGATACCGGTGCGACGCTCTGACCAACTGAGCTATGAAGCCACTGACGTTGGGAGCTGGTCATGTGTGGGTTCTAATGTTCCCGGGAGGAAGCTTCACTTGATTTCATATCCGCAGTTCATATATCATTTCATAGTACAGAATGAGTTAAATGTAATTCCGTCAGGCTTTTAACTTCTAATCTATTCTGCTGTATATAGTTTTTGTGGTAGTGCACAATCACCAGGTTGTAAGTCAAGAGCGTAAGAGTGTAAGAGTGTCCGTGGAGCCAATAGGCCCGCAGTGCGTGCATAAATCACGAAAATAAACAGTTAAGTTGGAAGAGTACTTGAGTTTCAACAAAAAGAGCCCCAAAATCGGCAAGAATTTGTGACTCTGATGAATAATAAAGCAGCTGCTAATTCCAAATCGATGGAATTACCTGGTGATAAATAACCTCGTATAGGAGAGTAAATTTTTGACTTTGCAGAAACAATTGTCAACCTCGATCAAGATTTGGGCGATTGCGATCTTTGTGTTGAATTGGCACATTTCTTGTCAAACTTTGTAACACTTGAAAGAAAAAAAAACAACCAAACTAACTAAAACAAAAACCCGGTGTTTTGCCATCATTTTGACACAGATGTAGCCTTTCTTTCGCAAGTAAACACGCAAGGTAACTTGATCACGGCGCCCGCTGAATTCGATGTCACGTTCGATTTTGCGACTTACTTGTAAAGCCAAAAGTATATTTGCGGTTCAAAACTGGTTTTTTCATGTCGCAAATTTTGTTGCTGATGGCAAAATATTTTATTCTCGATCGACCGTCGTGAAAACTTCCTTCTGCTCTTTCCTAAAAACTATGTGTCCATATTTATTTACTTTTGCATCAATATTTGCTTTGCGTAAAGCAGGCTAACAAAACCTGTACCTCGCTAAGTTCGCATTTTTGAACATTAAAATATAATTTTCGGTGCTATGTTTCTGGCACAAAGTGGTATATTTTTGATATTTCTCATCCAGATACTAACCCCTCCCGGACAGGCTTAACTCAATGAATTTTTATGTTAGAAAGCTGTCAGAAGCTCAGAGTGCACGCTTAAACTTGGGGTGAAAAAGAAGTTGTAAAGGGACTTGAAAATGATCAGCATGTCAACCTCGAAGCCAATGCTTTTCGATTCCCTTTCATTTTCTTCAGTCTTTCTAGGTTTAGTATTTTGCATGTAACCACATGTCTTCTCAGGGGGTTATTTACCTAAGACATCTACCATGGCACTAAAAGATATACGGTAACAAAAAAAAACGTGTACTATTACAGCGACATATTACGCAAAGACGACTTGAATCTCCTGGAAGACAAAACGCAGCTCAGTTGACAGTATGGAATAAAGCGCTGTGTTACTGCACTTGCACACGTACGCAATGCGTGCCTATTTTTTGTACCTTGTTCTTTCTAATTATTGAGCCCGCAGTCATTGGCCGTAGCTGTTGCGGTGTACCTGCCAAGTAGCTTATTTCCCATTTTATGAATTCTTTTGTAGTTTTGTTCGGTGTGGCGAAGTTAATAAATAACTATATCGTAAATACTTTTGTTCTTGGGCCATCGTAGTTTGATCAAAAATAAGACACAAACAGCAGTGATAAACATATTGAATAAGTTTAATATGTTTATCACTGCTGTTTGTGTCTTATTTTTGGTCGAATAAATAACTAACTAAATAAATGAAAAACGCGGGAAACCTGGGGCGAAGAAAAAAATTGGAAACCTCTGTGGAGCTCGGTCGTCGGTCACAAGTTCCGTTTTCGGCACAAGTGAAGTGAATCACGTGACGAGATACTGCAAAATGTGTTTGTAATAGTGGAGAGACTTAAGTCATGCCAATAAAAAGGTACAAGAAGGAAGTTCTAAGTCTTTGAATTGTCTTTTTATTCATAAGTTAAGACCTGCTCAATGTGCAATAGGACTCAATTCATGCTAAGGTTTTTAATTAGCTTTTATTAGTTTTTTCTTTGTATGTTTTTATTGTCCGATTACACCCGCAAGTCTTTTTATACTTCTTATATGCATATACATATACTTACTGTTTCAATTTTACCATTCACTTGATAATGACCGAAGTACGGTCGAAACGTCGTCTTTTACCGTTGAGTTTTATCGTTAACAGTTTTAAGAAACCCTTACTTATACAGGATTAATCTCCGGAAACCTTTTCGTTGAAAGTTTTAGAAAAAAAGCGGTTGGCCTCCCGGTACCATACTCCGAATACTTTACAGGCTTTAATAAATGCATTTTAAAAGCCCTATTTTTCACACCCAAATAGATAAGATCTGTAAATTCAAGAAAGGAGATGTTAAGTGCTCCACAGGAGACCAAAATATTCTTTTATAAGCTCAAACAAAGGCGATAACAATAATAAAACAATTTTTTGTTCTACCCAAAGAACTTGAAATTTTCAGTCCATCAAGGAGTATCAGCGGGAAACTTGAAAATTCCTTTCAGTCAAATTAGTGAGTTTTTAATTAGAGCGTTTGGTCTACAAGACTCTTCAAGAGAGATAAAGATGCCCTCAAGTACGGACCAGTAGAGTTTTAAGTCTTATCATCCCTTTTAATGTAAATGTCAGTAAACATGATTCAGTCAACTCTTAGTTTAATAACGTGTCTCTTGCAAACTGTTGATTAATCTGAGCGCTTTATTCCATGTAACGAGGCCTCAAAGCGCTTTACAACACATCATGGGTCCTTTTGAGCATTTTTCGCAAATTGTAGACATCAAAATCTTAGTAAATTTACAAGTAGAATTCACAGGTGCTCACAGTATATATCTGTAAACAAGCTGCGAGGCAAAGTACAAATTGTTCAAAGAGGTGTAAATGTCAAATAGTTCTTAATTGAAAGACTTTTATGATGCCTTCAGGCTTTGGCACGAAACCACCCATCCAACTTGGTTATTAGTGGTAAAAAGTGCTGAAAGATCCGATAAAAGTTGCTAAATCCCGTCCCTATCTAATCGTCTAGATTCACTGACCACAAATTGTCAACAGTTGAAGTTATAAGGAAAAACTGTGCGTTGTGATGTGCTCGCTACGCTTAATCTCACTCCATTAATTTCCATTTAGTTGTTGAATTTATTCCCAGTTAATTTGCGAGGTAAACAAGCCATGAAAATTAAACAGTTCATATTCAAATCGATTACGATCACAGTGAGAAATTTCTTACAAAAATTCACAGAAGTGATAACAATTTATAAAGTCGTGTTTAAATGTTTTGCGCAGATGTTACAAAGTAAGGCCCTCTCTCCTTATTGATTAAAGCTTCAAGACACAGCTAACGACTCTCCGAAACATACAGCGCATGCCTAAAATTTCAATTCCTAAAATTGCTTCCTAATTTCTGTTTGCATCAGATAGAGAACGAATGGTCAATGATTGTGAACGCATGACTTGAAAAATATAATCATAGTGACAGTTGTTAAACGAAAGCTCTTTGCTGGAACACAAAGAATTAAAAATGACCTCGCAAAGCTGAGCAGGCAGCCCATGAAAATGACGATTATTGAATCCCAAGTATAGTGGATGGTTATGTTCTCCCAAAATTTCGGCGGGCAAGACCCCAGCTGTCTTGATTTTTATTGAGGTTCTGACGCTGTACAAGTTCTTGTACTGCTTTGTAATCGCTCCTCGTCTCCATCTAAGTTAGGTGATCTTTCAAAACAACGAATCGTGCATTCGAATATTTGCTTAAATCCTTGGCGGAAATCTTTGCTAAAAATACCGAAAATAATAGGATTTACTACGCTGTTGGTGTAAGTGAATAGCCAGGAAACGATCGAAATGCGGGTGAAGTTCGCGCTGTTGAGTCCGCCACCGAAATCCGCCCACAACCAAACTACTTGATTTGGAAACATAAAAATTGCGAAAACGACCACGACTATTACAAACATTTTAGTGGCTTTTGCATTCGGAGTACTCCACACGTCGATCCGCGAGCCCATGCGCTTAAATGTTCTTACGACAGAGTTTGTCCTCGAAACCTTTCGCGGTTTATCATTCTTGTTTTCTGACCTCGTCAGCTTCACGGAGTGTGAGTGAATGGAATTATGGCACATTCTGGCTGACGAGTTTTGCAATGCGCGCACGGCAAGACCGTACATCAAAGCCATGAAGGACAGAGGCAAAGCATACTGAGAAAGAAATAAGAAAACGGTGTACGCTTGGCGGTATGCAAACTTTGGCCAGTGTTCATCGCACGAGCCGTTTCGAAGGCTCAGGACGTAAGCGTAGGGACCAACAGATGCCAAGGAAAGGACGTGAGCCAAGCATATCAAGACACAGATTTTCTTCATAGACAAACGCGTCTTAAACGGATGCATAATAAGTCGGTAACGGTCCAGCGAGATAGCGGCGAGTGTGAGAGATGATGCACAACTGAAGTATGTCTGCGCGGGCCAAAGGATCTTACACATCATTCCGCCATAAATCCATACATAGTTGTTCTCTTCCAGAACGAAATCAAATACAATACTGATAATAGGAGTGAGCAGATCGCATATTGCTAAGTTAAGGATTAGAATATTCGACGGAGTTCGAAGTCTTCTGTTAGACACGATAATGTAAGCTACTGTGCTGTTGCCAAACGAACTCGCAGATAAGATAACAAAATAGAAGAATATCTTTGTGATCTGAAAGACTGTTGTGTCTTCTTCGTTGAATTCGTCTGGCTTGAAAGTTGGAAAGGTTCTGTTACTAGCTCCAATTAACGAATTGTTTTTCTCCATACTTCACAGAGCACGGGAACGAGAACTTCTAGCTTAATCTAAGCGTTATTTTCGAGCGGACCTTTTCTTGCCCATCCAGGTCAACTACGAATGTAAGAAAAAACTTTTCAGGAAACTGTTGAATTTGCCCTTTTTTCTTATAAAACTAATGACCAATCAGCACGATGGAAATATTCACGTGACAACATACCGCTTTTAATTGAGGGCACATTACACACGAGATAATAACAGTTAATGACAGTTTTTACACAATTGCCTTAGCAAGATTCTCATTAAGGCAACGTGAACCCTGAGTTTGCATTTAAAAACGCCGAGCAGATATTGGCGGAAAAACGTTTCGGACTGTTTTTGATCTTTAAATGATTTCCTTGGTTACAAGTGACAAAAATGGGTGAAAAAAATAAGAAGCTTAAACTGGTATGTTGAGCCAAGCGAGAGTTGCCGAAATATTTCACTCGCACACAAATCATGGTTAGTTTGTCAGAGCGCTGGAGACCTGTTACAATAGGATTAGAAAGGGCGGAATTTTGAAGTATTAAAAACACGTACTTAGATTTAAGTACAATCCGACGATTAATCTATTTACACTTTCCTTGCAAATTGCATTAATGTGGATGTCACACGCAACTAATTAATGTTCACCATTTTGCCTTGTTCATGGCCTGCTTTAGAAATATGACCATTAAAAGGCTCGGCGAACGAAGAGACGTTAGAGCTGGTGGTTCGTAAACAGCCCAATGGTTTCTTTCGAACACAGTTCATCAATCACTTTAAATTTAAATATTAGCGTTTGCTTGAACACTCAATATAAGTGGCAATGAGATGCTGTCATTTAATTAAGCTCCATATTTTCTTACAGATCAATTTGCAAGCGTTTTTAAGCCTTGCACAGCTGGATAACCCAGACAATGCACGAAAATGCTAACGTGACTCCTCCATCGCTTTTAGAGATGGCCAACGATTGAGATCTCTGATGAAATGTGCAGCGAGGCGCGAGTCAAATTCCAAATGGATTAGATTTTAATTAAGGGCATTTTGTCGGGAATGAAAATTGTAATTAGCCTTAAGCTTCAAATGTGTGAGAACCGTGTAAAAGTTTATAGCGGTTAAGAAGAAAATAATGACGTAATAAACACTCTTTTCATGGCACAACAGACTCTATCAAGGGACGAACTAGGACGGACAGCGCAAATCTTAATCGGGTGTAAACGCAGTAATGCATGGAAAAGGAATTTAAAAAATAAGTGCATTTGTCTGCCCAAATTAAACCATTGTTCTTAAAAGTGAATTTCCAGATTTCTTTCAGTGAAAGTGTTGAATTTACCTGTCAGGCGATTTCGACTTAATATCCACCATTTCAATCTCAGGTACTTACTTAACCGTGCTAAGTCGGTCTTATAGTTGAAAAAATACAAATCGTTTCTTAAAATATCCTGTAGTGATCAACTTAAGTCTCCTGCAGAGATTTTTGCTTGATGAATACGTTGTTATGGTAACGACTTTAGAACATTGTCAGGAAGGCGTCGTAAAAGCTTGGCCAGTGCAAATAGAAAATTCAGTTGTTTGTATCACTGAAGTTAATTTGAAGAGTTGCCTACCGATTGGAGCCAAACGCAAGACCAATTGACGCGTTTACTTAAACAAGAAAATTTGGCTTGATTGGAGCACAATGTCGTTATCTCACCAAATGATTTAAGGCGGCTTCTGATTGTATCTTTTTGGGGGTGGAACAGGCTTTCTGTCGAGCCGGTTGTTATGATAACAGTGCTCTTAATGAAATACCCCGGTTTAAGTTCTTTTAAACAGAGATAAGAATTTTGAAAACACGGAAAGCATCTTGGTCGGCCAGTCAACAACTTTTTTTTGGGAGAGTACAATATTACAGAGAACAAGTTGTCCGGGTCTGATGATTTGCGTATTTTCTGAAGTTGTAAAAGATAGAGTCCGACCGTGTCCCGGAACTGACTTGTATTACATGAAGTTTTAAGCTCGGTATGTTCAATCTACCCGAAAAGCTCACTGAGTAAAGAAAACAACATAAAGTACTGAATCTTCACCTTTTCTCTTAATTTAACATAACGAGCTTGTTCAATCAAGCGAAAACAACTACTGGAACTTGAAGAATGTCAATGCTATTCTGTATATGGTTACCGAAGCACGAACTCTGATTCTTCATCAAAAACGTATAGAGACAGCGGTGTTTTTGATGAGGTAAAAATGGCCCAAAAACAAGACCATTTACGAATTCCTTTCAGTAATTAAGGACGGTGCCTACTAATTCAAAGATATTTTTGCGCGGTTTATTGACTATGCGGGAAAGGCAGATCTTAACAAGTGTTATTGAAATCCAAAAAGTAAATTGGGGGTAACCACGCATTTTTCGAAGATTATTAATCAACAACATTTCTAAAAAGCTTTAAAATACAAAGCAATGTATGGCGTTCTTTTCCAATTTCAAGCTTAATTATCTCTGAAAAATGCGTGGCAACCCCCAATTTTCTTTTTGGATACCAAGAGCACTTGCTAAGTTCTGCTTTCTACGCATAGTTTTGAACCGCGCAAAAAAAATCCCTGGATTATTAAGCACCGCTGATAGGAAATCCGAGTATCTCGAGATGCGCAGAACGTATGCGCAATAACAATAGTAGGCACCGTCCTTAAAAAGGCTTTGCACATTTTTTTCAAAACACAAAAATTCTTTCCTCAATCGTGAACTTAATCACAAACACACTAAAAGCATTTTCGATCTCCGATCTTCGATCTCCGCAAAGTTGGGGAGTTCAGGTAGCGTGGCCTGGAGACTTGTGTCTTCAGCGCTCCCTTTGTTTAACTCCGGAAAAAAATAGTGAAAAAAGCTCTTGTAATGCTGCAACTGATAAGAAAATAACGCCTATTTTCTTTGTAGAGTGTTACCGCGAAGCTGACAGCATTAACTTGACGTCAAAGAAAGATTGAAACGCACACTTCGCGCAATTTTTTTACTGTCGGCTTTGAGAAAGCAGGATGAACCGGAATGACAGCCAATGGCATTTGGGATGCAGCGACTCGACGTCTGCAGACGACACCAGACGACAAAAGGCAAAGTGATTGTGGAGTTTGATGACTGAAAATCTATCACTTCTCAATTGATATTGAGCCGGAAATATTGATACCCCAAAAAGGCTCGGGAGTTTCGAGAAAGCGAGCCGTGGATTTAACGATGTCCTGGATACACATGGATCAAAACATGAGCAAAAAAATCAATATTTGTCAATTTTTCAAGGTTGTAATAAGAAAAAATAGTCTCAATTTGAGAGTAGACAGCTCATCTTCCAAAAATTGGAAGACATTTCTCTGGAATGTGAAGAAAATGAAAATGCGCTCACTGGCGATCGGAAATACCAAGACACGTTCCTTTAAACACAGGCACGAACGAGGTTGACCTTAAAAAGAGAAGTTGAATGTAAAAAAAATCATAATGCATGTGAAGTTTGTCGACTGGTGTTATTTACCTCTCATTCAATTTCTTTCGCTCATTGGATGACTGTATAGGCCTCTCTACCTTAGTCAATTCGCTTTGTCTTTTTTTTTTTTTTTACGACAAAAAAGATCGGTTAGCTTATGTTGGAGAGGGTCTTTGTTTCAATCAAGAATCTGCCACTCGAATTACACCCGAAAGAAGGCGCTTTAAAAGATAATGAATTTGATTGAAATTCAGATTCAAAATTGTAGTGAATTAAACGCGGTCTCCCACAAATCAAGGATAGAGAAGTTGTACTAAGAACCAGCCAATCGACTCGCGATATTTAATAGCGATACTATCAGAAAAATTAAGAGAATTTCAACATGGCATCGATAAGAAATAGTTTAAAGTTGTGTTTGATTAGATGATAGAAAGCACGAAGGAACGTTGGAGAGCAAATCGTATATGATCTCAATAATTGTTCGATAGGTTAGTCGTTGATCGAAGCCGAATGACTCGAGGACAGTTTGAAGTATATGTATTGCTGAGTTTGACGGCAGGTAAGGGGAAACTCCAAAAATTTTAGGAAATCGTTTAAACAGCCGAACTGGAAATTGAAAATATGGGCAAATTCGACTTTAAAACGACTGAAATACATACTTGGAATCTCTACAATGTCGCCTTCAAATTTGATGTTTCTCTGTCAAAGACAGAAAAGGGGAAATGAACTGAATAAATAAATTCGACAACCCGTAATTGACACTAAGAGTTTGACTTCACACAGTTTGATCGCCGCTTCGCCATAACTTTCTACTTATGCAGTTGATTCTTAAAGGAATTGAGAGCAAAGGTTAAACAGCACTGATCTAAAAAGCCTTCGAAACGGGCTTCAAATTATTTTCGTGGTATAGGACTAATATTAGAGCTTTTATTTTAGCGTGGAAAACGAAAACGTTTCAAATATAGACTTTGTGGGTACGTTAACATACCAGTTGTATCTACAGATGAATTTAAGGGTCGAGTTTGTGACGACAGAATGGTGATGTGTCAGTCGAAAGTGACTTACTTGTCTCAAAACAGGGTTGGTAAGGAAAATCGGTTAAACGAAATACACCTTATTCATAAATGGCGGTCAATTTATAATTCTTTTGTCGAAGTGCAAATTAGCCTACCAAGTCTCGATACCATACAGTGAATTGAAAAGAATTCTTGCTTTAAAATGAGGCTTGGTAGGCTAATTTGCACCTGGACAAAAGAATTATAAATGAGACCGCCATTTATGAATAAGGTCTATGAGATTCAAAACTTGACGTCGACATCGTAAGCCGACTCTAAATATTCCATTAAAGCCAATGGAGAAATATTATATCACTGGAAACGTCGTTTTATGAACTTAAATGATTTCAAAGTGCACGCTATCTTCTTTTTCGTGAACATTTCAAAGTGCTACTTCCATAAAAAATAAATCACTTCCTTTTTCTCCATATTTTGAAAATGTGTTTGCTTATCGCTAGAACCGCAAGATTTTAAGCCTTTGTTTCACGAAGAAGATTGTTAATTTCAAGTTTTTTTTGCTTTGGGGGAATTGTAATCTTGACAGCGAGCCGGGTCGAGGAATCGTTTGAGAATGAAATGTATCCGTGCCCGAGTGCATAATTTGGCATGCAGCACTAGAGTTTCGGATTTTCAAACCACTGCATAGTTAATATGCTGCATTCACACTCACTACATTCTTAATCCGTCATCTTGTAGTTCGGAGATGAGTTCACACGACCTCATGCAGCAAGCCATGTTAAGGAAAACTTCCGTTTTTGAGGAAATCTTTTGTGAAACTCACTAACCCCTAACGCCCCTACTTTAATTAAATCTATTTTTGTTTTAAATTTCGTTTAACCAAAAGCATGTATTTTTTCCCGTAGTATTACTGGTGCCTCATCAAGAGACTTCCGCCATTGGCACGTGCAGCTTTCACATGTATATATATAAGACTAGAATGTTCTGTGAAATTCCTTTTTATGAAGGACTCAGGCTCGGTTTTATCAACAACTGCAGGTTAGTTATGTCCAATAGCCCATAACCCAAGAGTAAGAATCTGGTATCATGTTTGTCCCCATCAGCGTCAGAAAAGTGTTTACAGTCGAACCTCCCGAAAGCAATCACCCAAAATGTCAAGCCTAGGTGGTCTCTTAGAGCGAGTTTCAATCGAATGTCGTAAAACCAAAGTAATCATTTTTCCCAATAAAGACGGACGGAGACAATCCAATAAACCAATCAAAACTCGAAGTAATTACACGTAGCCGACACAAAGAGCGGGAAAATGTGCACGCGCGAGCCACGAGTGGTTTTGGTTTCACTTCTGATTGGTTGAAAAAATGGCGCGAGACCTTTGAACCAATCACTGAGTGAAGTAATGCAAAACCAAAGCAATTCGCTAGTTACGTTCGATACTCAATTGAAAACCGGTCTATGGGAAGAGGTCGCTTTCCAGAGGTTAGACCATACTGAATCAAAATTTTACCTAAATAATGTAGCATTCACATTTAAGTGATTTGAACAAAACGTTCAAAGGGTTTGAATTGGGTACAACATTGA
The DNA here is from genome assembly GCF_036669935.1 of Montipora foliosa. NCBI lineage: Eukaryota > Metazoa > Cnidaria > Anthozoa > Scleractinia > Acroporidae > Montipora > Montipora foliosa. The sequence goes on from NC_090875.1 coordinate 19,389,815, forward strand.
GTTAGCCGATTTGATCTATTGTTTGTTTTCCCGCGAAACCTGACGAGGGGCCAGCCCAATAGGCCTTATTCACGATAGCCGCCATGTTGGTTTTCAAGTTGTCATGCAAATTAGTCATGTGTTATGCTGGGGGAGGGGGCAAACATTGGAAAAAGGCAAATTGCGGAAAATCGGCTCGTCGAAATATTGAAATAACATTGCTAAAAGTCCTTTTCAGTATTAAGAATTAAGTACCTTTTATAACAATTTTATATATTTTGATTGCCTTTGACAGTTTGACTTTACTTCGTTAGCTGCTCATTTTTCACTAAAAAAAACGTCGAAGTAACTTGTGTAATCATTCTATTTTACTACTTAGGTGATAAACATTCAATGAATGTGAAACATATCATCTGTGTGGCTAAGATGTTCGTTATAACCTCTCGCCGGGAACTTGTGTTGTTTGCCCCCTCAGAAGTGTGTAGCTAATTTGTACGATAATAGCAAATCCAACATGGCGGCCATCGTGAATAGGGTCTATTGGGTGAGGCTAAATCGCGTGGGTGGGTGGTGGGTCGTGTTTGTTTGAAGATTAAAAAAAAAAAGATATATTAGCTCCCTCAGTGCTCGGTCCAAATTTGCTATGGCCCGC
>NC_090875.1:19397945-19430445 GCF_036669935.1 Montipora foliosa
AACTCAGCTTTTCGTTTCAATGTTTCTGCAACGAGTTCCTAGTAAGGGAATCCCATAGCCCCAACCTCCTTCCCTGAGTAAACCTTACCCCACCTCCCAAGAATCCGGATTCCTTTATAAATACTAAAAGTTGTAGGCAGCTTCCATCTGCATCAAAGAACTATATTTGGTTTATTAACAATTTATCTTGGCAAGAAAGAGATCAAAGCATTGCAAGTCTGGTAACAAATTGAAATCTTCCCAAGACCAAGAATAGAATTTTGAATGTTTCAACCAACTTCATCATTTTCCTCAAACTATTCTTTTTTGCAAGCGACTAGAAATTAAGCAGAATTAAATTGTTTGGCTTAAATTTTCAAAATCTGAAAAACGAGAGAAATGTCTTTTTTCTCGAATACATACAAAGAAAGCAAAGCACATATAAACTTAAAAAGAGGTTCTTAAAAAAAAAACGCGAAGAAAGTTTGGTCTTCCGGTCCGGCGCTGTAGAAGGTGCGATGTCACGTCCTCGCAGCAAAACATCCGGATAAAAGCTTAATCTTATTATTGCTGTCAATAATCCGCCAAAAACACTCTGATGTCCACGCATGAAAACCTAAAAATAATGATTCATGGTTTCAAAATAATAACTTTACTAAATGTCAATTAGATTTAATAATCTTGGCAAGAAAATGACTAGGTACCATCACGTATTGACAGCTATTTCGGTACAAAGCGATTCTCGATTAACAGAATGTGAAAGACTGAAAGAGATAATTATATTATTATCACGGCGAGATTAGAATGTAAGAGAGACGGTTAAAGAGCTTCAGCCTGAAGTGATACGGGGACGCACCCACCTCTCGAAACGAAATAGTAGTTTCTTTTCTTTTGCACAATGTCGGAAAACAAAATCAAATAATTATAAGATCGGTTATCAACAGGCATCAATCACGTCTACACGTCCCGGGCCAAAAGCACTTAGTGATGGTCAACAACTTGAATTTGGAGAGGAGATTACTTTCCGTGTTAATAACTTGTAAGCCACGCTGACATTATGCATTTCAAGTTGTGAATTACAACACACCCCCGACGATATCACTTTAGTTTTTACAGGGAGTGACGCAATCGGAAAATCCCGGCAACTTACGGTTTACGCGCCGCGCTTTTTTTCGCAGCCGAGGACAGGTGGCTCACAATCGCCTCAGGCGGGCTATGAATCACAAAACGCCGACTCTACTTTACAGGGGCACTCTCAGAGCAAACTTTAGGACGTGACGAACTTTGAGTTACTTTTGTTTATAGAACTTAAACTTCGGCTAGCATATTGTTTGTTGAAGTTATACTTAACATATTTTTAGCTACCTTGTCTCGCCAGCCACTTCTGAACAAAACAAACTCCTCATTTTGGCAAGTAATTCTATTTTAGACTCCGTTTTCAATCGTGCTATATACCACGTCTCCGCGGCATTACAATTTTCGTAAAAAGGTTACAGAATGACAACGATGTGTGACCTCCTGGAGAGGCGACCACTTAAAATGGCCAAAAACAAATAAACGTGACTGGCACATCAACTTGAAAACTGTCCAGTTTCAATTTAAAAGCATCAATCTTGAGTCGTGCTAAGAAGCGAATGTCATCTTTCCCTCCAGAGCCAAATTTAAAATACATTGTGATCAAAAAAGGCTGCTACCAATTTTTTGAATTTCTCACGTCTCCTCCTCTTTTCAAACAGTCTCAAACTGACTTATTTCTGAGGCTGTCTTGTTCACTCGGCACTCGCAGTATCACACATTCAGGCTCACCGTAGCCTAACCGATCCTGGCGCGAATTTCCAAGTTACGCCCAAGAATGTTTGAGGGTTTTTATTTCAAGCCAGATATTTTCCAAAGTATCTAAAAAAATGTTCACAGGATGGAAGTCTTGCAACAAGCTTTCCCATTTGATCTTATAGAAAGATTTTACAATAAGTATATTGGTATGAATTTTCTCCTTCAAGGAAGGCGCCCCAGAGAAAAGCTCAGTGAGCTAGTTGTTCATCAACGCGAACTTAACAAAACATTGCTTTACTCTCAAGTCAATTACATGAAATTTTGACCGAATTGAGAGATAAGTATGGTTTATTTATTACCACAGAGCGCGGACAAACTCAGTTCGTTTTGGTGACAGTTCCATTCAGAATACCCTAATTCAATTAGTTCCTCGGGTATGTACGAGTTTCAACAATACCTAATCGGCGAACACGCCAAGTAACAAGTGGGAAACTAAGTGGTGGCTGAGAGCCCATTGAATGTTTCAGGGCTAAAATGGGGCAGGATGTGGGTGTATACGACACGTTGTCTTGGACGATAAATTTGTGAAATCTCTAATTGTCATCAAATTTTGATTCCCAGGAAAATTATCGCTGCACTGCGAGCAAAATGCTTGTGCACGACCGCAGTTTACGCAACTCCAACCATAAACGGAAACTATCTTTCAAGCACATTGTCGAAAGTTAGCTTAATACCGAAGGCCACGCTAGAGTTAACAATCCATTTTTTTCGTCAGTATGCTAACCTCCTACGTTTCGCTGTAACTCTTCAACGTAGTCTTAAAGTTTTTAGTAGATATTTAAATGTTTTGCCCAACATCAAAGACATCTGGCCCGTGATTAAAGATGACCGATAAAGGCGTTAAAAGGCTCGGTATGCAAAATGTTTGAAATAGTTTACAATTCAACTTTCAAACGCACTTGCAGGAGCATAATTATTTTGTTCTTTGCATAATTTTGGCTGTTCTTAGCTGCGGTGGTGTTTGTTTATTCAATCTCTTTTAAAAAAATAAACGACTCATTATTTTGAACACGTTTCCATTCTTCAAACTTGATTACTTTCACGTTGTAATTCAAGTACTCCGGCCTCTTAAAAAACTCTTCAAAAGTGACACTAAATTCTTCACTCTGTAGTTTCTCAACGATGAATTTTGAAAAACTTATTGATTTTGTAAAGCTTCTCACGCGCTTAGCAACACGACAATACATTTGCACTACCTTGAAAGCCAAACAGAAGATTGCTTATGTTTGTTTTGGTGGTTTGCATCCCAGAGACACCGATAAAAATACTGCAATGTACAATAGCTGGTGGACAAACAAAAGGAGCTAATGAGAAAGACCTTTTGATTTCGTCCCCCAATATGGCGGCGATGACGTCACGTGAAAACCACCTTATATGGCATTTTGCAGGAGCTCGTCAAGAGGAGCCTCAATCTCCTCTAATTCCTTGAGTCAACCCTTTCCCGAGTAAATTTATTTTTAGGAATAGGTTTTTCCCGCGAAAAGTATCATAATTCCCTTGACGCTGTGATAGCTCTGTTTCGATTGGCTTTTACAACAGTGAGCGTGCTGAATCTCCCAAGGGAGGTGTTCTATAAATAAATCTACTCGGGAAAGGGTTGACTCCGAGGCCAAGTATGGGAGATAGAGGCTCCTCTTGATGAGCTTCTGCCTTTTGAAAACAATATAAGGATACAGAGCAACAGAAAACCTACAGCCTCCGACATAATCGAGTAATCCTGTAGCTATTCTTTGATTTCACTCACGTAATGGGGCGGCCATGTTGGTGCCAAGACAATAGAAAAATTAGGTCAGTGCGCAGCTTCGTCATCGGCTCTCGGGATTGGGGGAAAATATAGTTATCATAGCATCGAATTCCAAAAAAAAAAACACTTTTTCGCTATTGCTCTTTCCAACAACATGGCCACTGTGACGTCAGGTAAAATCATATAATTCCAGACTGCTATTTTCATTGGTCTCCGTGACCCGTAGCTTCATTTGTTATCAGAGGGAGCTGCATTGTTTCTGTTGTATCATCTGTTGTTTCGTTCTCCAATCACAGACCGCCTCTGGAAAGCCACAGGGACTCCCACAAAAATCGCTCTTCCCCGATGCCTCTAGCCTGCGAGCAGGCTCACTCACACGAGAGAAAACAAGCCACGGCTTACTCTGGCTGCGACTTACATAAGACGAGAACACCCCGTATAAATGGTATAAAATCTACGTTCACGGCTTTCTCAAGCCGCGGCTTATCCTGACCTGGGAGTTTATAGGCAAGGGCGGCGGAGCCGCAATCGCGAGCCGGCGAAGCTGGCGAGAACAATGGGGCGAGGAAAAGTGACTTTTCCTCGCACCATTCTTCTCGCCGGCTTCGCCGGCTCTCGGTTGCGGCTCCGCCGCCCTTGCCTATCAAGTGAGCCTGCTCGCAGGCTACGATGCCTCTTAATGCTGGCGCACGGAGTTGAGCCGTCTCAGTGACTTTTGTCGGAAATTACCGATGTTCTACAATAATAGGGCCGTTTATACGAGAGAAAATAAGCAGCGGCTTACTCTGGCCGCGGCGTACATAATACGCGAAAGGAACTATTTATACGAGTATAAACTCCCAGGTCAGGATAAGCCGCGGCTTGAGAAAGCCGTGAACGTAGATTTTGTACCATTTATACGGGGTGTTCTCGTCTTATATAAGTCGCGGCCAGAGTAAGCCGTGGCTTGTTTTCTCTCGTGTAAACGGCCCTATTAAATGAGGTCTTTTAAGCTTGGACGTGTCGAATTAAAGATGCTTCGTATTAAAACGCTGTCATGAAATCAACTAAATGAACCTGTAACTCGTCGTAACACCTTAAAAGGCAGTGAAAAATAATGGCTTTTAAAAATGATGACGACTGCTTTTAAAAGTAAAATATTTGTATTTTTTAAGACAATGTTCCTTCGCTGATTTTAACAAGGTGCGCTATCGCCGGCGGTAAGGCTAGGAGCTTCTTATCCACGCTACCTAATGTAGCCCACCGTGAATAACTTGACAATCATGACAGCCCAAGGAAATAAATTTTTAGCAGGATGAGATATTCGTATCACGTTTTCAGCAATATTTGAAACTATTTTCAAGGAATTCTCTCCATATTTAACTGTAGGCGACGAAAATACCTTCAATAAACTTAAACGACTCTTGATAACTTTTTTTTTTTCACCGACACAAAAACACGTCACCTCAATTAACGTCAGTACGTCCTTGTAGCAGTGAAAGGGTTAATAACTTTGCACTATCCTAAGTCTATCGCGATTATTCCATCACGTTCATGCACGTACAATGTGGGCGAAGTATCCTAAAAATAGTTTGCACGACAGGTTTCAGAGTAAAAATGGACACAAATTTGGGGTTTTTTCGTCGTTGTCGGGCAGTGCCGCAAAGATAAAATGCGCGCAGAATTGCGTGCAGCACGTGCAGCAACATTATTTTCCCTCTATTAACCAATGACATTAATGTTTCGTGGAGTTGTCGTTGCCTTAGCCTTAGCGATTTCTTAAACACCCTAACGACACCACTACGGCGCAACAGGTTTCCCTAGGTCTCCGAGATGTCAAAACACAACGGTAGGAAAATAGGTCGAATTCCGGAAACCCATATTCAAGCCGAGACCTTATTAATACTGTGGAACAGTAAATGAACACATTTGGTGCATGTTTAGACACGTTAAGGACCACAGTTTGGTCGCGAGATATTTGTCTAAGCGGCGAAGGACACATGCAACTTCGGCATTTTTAGATCGAATATGAGATACTGCCGCTATCCTAATATAGTTTTCAAAACGCCCCGCACGTGCAAATGGTGAAATTTAACGGATACATTAATATTACAACTATCTTCTTTACCAACGCTGCGTGGGTTCAACTCTTATTTTACAAGACTTAGACGCAAACCGGAAAAAGATTGAAAGATAATAGTCTTATTTTTTTTCATCCCATGGAATAACTGAACTCAGTCTCCTGATAGTATAGGATTAAAGCTGACGGGGGACATTCCAAAATAAGCAGGATCAAAACACAATTTTCCTAACTTGCGGTTCGCTTGCAAAAAGCGGAATATAACATTTTGAACAAGCAACGGAGAACTAGCTTTTCCAAAATAAGACATAGGTGTTTGTTCAATTCAATAAAACTGAAAATGGTCCAACAATATCAAAAGCCTCCGAAGTGGACGTGGCTATAGTGGGTGGATAATTCGCGGCTCGATCAATATCCACGACTTGCCACCGACAATGAGGTGAATAGTTGTTTGAGTATATACTAAAACCGTTCTCGAGTCGTGCAAAGAGACGAATGTCATCTTTGCCTCCAGAGCCAAATTTAAAATATCTTGTGATGAAAAAACGCTGCAACCAATTTTTCGAATTTCTCACGTCTCCTCCTCTTTTAAAACAGTCTAGCTCAAACTGACTTATTTCTGTGGTTGTCTCGTTCACTCGCGGCAATTGCAGTCTCACACATTCAAGCTCATCGTAGCCTAACAGATCCTGGACATATGTGTTTAGTTGTTTGAGTATACACTAAAACAGCGAGATAATATAGCAGAAAATGATGATTTTAACTCATTTATTCCTGCAACAATTGGAATATTTTGGGGGGCAAATCCCGCGCGAGTTGCTCGGAGGAGGACAGCAAAGGATATATTCGTGTAGCCAATCAGAGCGTCCCTTCAACTGACGCTATCCACTGCTTAATTCAGTATATGCCAAAAAGAGATGAATGACTCGGGGATACTCACTTTCACCAAAGCAGGCAGATGACAACAGTTTCTTAGGTTTATAGCCAGGCTGGGTGAGAGACGCCCGGAGTTTGAAAGAAGGGGGCTCGATGGACCCCAGGGAAAACAATTCGACAATTTTTGAGCAGATTTGATTAACCTAATACAAAAAGGAAGTAAATGTTGGATGAAATCAATTTTTTTAAGGTTCTCGTGGGAGCTACTGTTTGTGACAAAATATTAATTCCTTGGAGCAGTAAACGAGCATACAGATCTATTTATTTATTTATTTATTATTATTTTTTTTAAAGGACAACCCATATTCAAACCTTCTCGCAATCCGATTGGTTGCAAGCAGTGTTGCTAGACTCATATCAGCCAATCAGATTGCGAGATTACAAGCAATTGTGAAAATAACCAGTTTTCAGAACCTCCGAGATTGTAAAACCTTTTCTAAAAAAAAAGCGAATAATAGTACTATTTCACCAGCATATTTTTTTCCTACCTTTTTCGACGCACGATTTTTTTCTTCTCTTTATTTTTTCTACCACATTTTTCATTTTTTTGGCTTTAATCAATTTCCCTTCCATTATATATTTTTTTTCGTTCGTGCTCGAGCCTTACCGAGATTAGTATGACTTTTTTACGCTCTAGTTTTCCAGGAAAATATCTGCTTTTATCTTTTACAGGGGCCACGGAGAGGGAGGGCTCCCCCCCCCATTTTTTTCCTACGGCGTTGATTTCTCCTAAACGTCTCTCCCCTCCCCTAACACTTCCGTGATCCATACCAAAACCTTCCTCCCCCCATACCCCACTTTTAAACGTTACTCCGCAAAGCCCCTGTTTATCAAATGTAATAACCATCTTTTGCGATTGATCAAATGTAACATTTTGTTATTTTCCCATCTTCTTGGAAAATCTCACTGAGTAGAGCTTGCTAGTTCTCAGCCACTACGTAATGGGCCATTTCCGAGTTCATGTCTGCCTCCTCTTCAAAGCGAGTCTAAGTGCGAAGTTTTTGTAATGGTAATTAGTTTTACTTTACATATGAATGAAAACTAATTTCAAAACAAAAACTTCGCACTTAGACTCGCTTTGAAGAGGAGGCAGACATGAACTCGGAAATGGCCTATTGCACGAGCACACATGTCCGCAAAAAAGCGCGAAAATGGCCACAACCAGTCTCATATCCAACAAGCGCGAATGGAATAATTGTTTTATTAAATTCCTTAAACTGCAAAAGTTTGGAAGTACGAATTACGAGCGAAAAAAGGAGACTATCCTTGCGAAATCGAAAAAAACTTGATGAAGATACGATGTTGTGTAATACCTGCTGGCCAGACAGACGCAGGCTCATCACAAAAGGATTTCTTACCTTTTCGCGTACTTCTAAGCTTCGAAATTGATCCAAACTTTCCAAAAAAACGTTTTTCTTTTGCTTCATACCAAGAGAAATTTCGCTTTCTGGCATAAAAGTTTTCAGTTTAGCAACGCTAAGCGCAATCATTTACCATATAAGGTCAAACTAAGGTACATGAGCTGATAACCTAGAATGAGTGAAACAATCAGAGCACGAGAATTGCATTATCCGAGGTTGAGAATTTATTAATTCAAAATATTCCTCGACAGCTTCATTATGTCAAGAAAGAATTATTGAAATCAGGTTAAGTGGTACCTCTGACACATGGATTAAACCGTGTCCAGCAAAGAGAGATTTTGGATTATAGATTTCAAGATCTCGCTAAAATAGCGCAGCCGAAGAAAATCGTGACAGAGAAAAGACAAACTTCAAGTAATCACGCGAATTTTCCATGAATTTTCATAAAGAATGATTCATGGCCTTAATTTATTTTTATTTCCGTGTTTCATCATCAAAAGTGAACCAAATATCATTCCTTGTAACACCAGGGGGTCCGTTTTTCCAAAAATCGCGTGACGCTTGTGGTAAACACATAAAGTAAGAGGCACGCGAACGGGATCAATTTCGTGATGTTTTTGAATGACTTTCTAACCACACGTCACTTATACCAGGGCTCGCGTGTTGCTGAAAAAACAACATCGCGTGACGCCGTGGTCAACATATAAGCAAAAAGGAAAGTCACGCGAACAGGTTGAGTTTCATGAGGTTTTTAAATGGTTTTCCAACCAACAAGTCCAGTATCAGAAAGCTTATGTTTTGCTACAAATTGCGTGACCCTGTTGTAAACATAAGCGACGAAGCACGCGAACAGCCTTTTGAATGGATTCCATTAAGACGCAAATTCGCCCGTGGAGTCATCAACATGTCATAGCCAAAAAAAAAAAAAAAAAAGATATCGTATCAGGAAATTATCATGACGGTCATTAGTAGTCGATCATGCATAAATTGACGTTATTTGTGCAAATGAAATGGAGGAAATTTCGAAAAAAAAAATCGACTATTTTTCACGTTGTATATCGTAGGCAAGTCATTCGTTTATTTTTGTTTATGAAAAAACAGAACTAACATCAAACAGCGAAAAAGATCACGAAACCGTACAAAGAAACCAAGTTATTCAGGCAATTAATTTACCACCTGTTTTTGATGTGTTAAGTATTTTTGTAATGACAGCATGACGGGAAGCACGCGATATGCCAAATCATTGTTTTGATCCGCACCACGGCGGAACGAGAGAAATCTTTGAAATTTTAATTGCTTCAAAGGAAGAAAAATAACGTAATGTGGCAATCAATGATAAATTCCCTATAAATAATAAATAACAGATTTCCTAGTCTCTTTAACCTTTTGTGTTTTTCTCAATCACTGTTTTTGTTTGTTTGCGCACAACGTTGATGACTTGGTGATAACGGATATACACTTTCCCAGGTCTTTAAAACAAAAGAAATACAGTTTTTTTTAACTTTACTTTGAAAATAACTCTCCACGTACAAATACGGTTCGGAAACCCAATTCAGTTAAACGCGTTTCTTTGGCAAGTGTTGAGCGCGCGAGACTTTCTCGCGTTTTCGCAAATAAAGCCCTTTGGTTTTGATTGAATTACACTGGTCGTTCTTTAACTCCTAAAACTGCATGTGTCAGAAACCCGCTGAGGACAATTTACCATTCAAACTAATGGGACACTAAAAGTAGTGTTCGGTGCTGTGTATGTGGCCAGAGTGAAACACGAAAATTTACTTTCATCAAACAAATGGACGTTTCGAGCTTTAGACCTTTGTCAGAGCTATTTCAAGACTAGACGCCCACAAAAATCAGCATTAATTATATCACATCAGTTTTCGAAACTGAGTAGAATTTATCTATACCAATGACGTTTAAAAACATAAGCTTATGCTTCATTGATTCAAACATTATCCGCCATAAATTTCTAAAAAGGTGCTTTGGTTTGTTCGGTTCAGTATTTTTGTGGTGTCGTTTCCGTGTGATCGTTGCAGAGTAAAAAGTTATGAATATACTCGAAGGGATGCGTTGCAGCGGCGAAGGCTACAAGGGATTTATTCCAAATTACAAACAGGCACGGCGAAAATTTTGAAAGTCATTGCTATGTGTTCACGCCTCCTCTGGAATTTTAGTGTTCGCGCGCGGATTTTGTTTCTTCGGCATCTCACGCCCAAAAATATTTGCTGACGGTCCCACTTCGAAGATCGTATTATTTTAAACCCTGTATTTGTGTTTGTGTTTGTGTTTGCTTTGCTTAACTCTGCACCTGCAGGGAAACATATTGCCGGGGGAGGTGCCTCCATCGCTGATCCCGGGGAGCTAATTTTTTCCCCAGGAACCGCGGAAAGCTGTGATTAGACAAGTGGCTCGTGCCAAGCTACGTACGGGATTCCCCAGACCTTGTAGTTTTCCATTGTAATTGTAAAGAGCAGTGGAAAACAATAGTCCCGACAATTGTAACACGCACTTGCAGAGTGCTCATGCAGAGACTTTTCTCACTACAAGCATTTTATTTGTTGCGTTCTAGTTGCTGGCAAAGGTCTTGCAACAATTTTATTTCTGATTTTTTTTGAGAGTATAGGAAGTTTTACTTTTTTACACTGCGAAATGTAATGAAATGAACCAGTGCAACGCAAAAATCGCACGAATCTCACTGAGGTGATCTTTTCAACAGGCGTAAAAGCTTCTGGACAAAGGGCTTTCGTTTTTAAGCAATTGTGGTGCTGCGTGGGTGGGGAAGAGAAACACAAAAAATTATTTTATCGACTAAGATGATATGGTAAATTAACAACCGAAAAGAAATATTCGAGGGTTGAAGCTTCGCGCGTTAGCTCTTCGTCAGAGCGAATTGACGAAGGGACAAAACATTCGAAACGTCAGCTTTCAAATGTCCTTAAGGCGCGGGCAAACAACGACTTCAAGATTTGTTTGGCAACATCCGTTCGATTTTCAGTGTTGAACAACGATGTTGAAACATGTTGAAACGAAGTTGAATCGATATTGAATGAGTTTAAATGTGTTTGTTCAAGCTATTGCCCGGGCCTTAACGCTCGAAATTTTAGCTTTCAAATTTCCTTAATTAAGGCCCCAGGCAAACTGCTTTAACATTTGCTTCAACATCTGTTCGATTTTGTTGAACAGTGATGTTGAAACGGTTTGGCCCCCCTCTTACCCCACCCCTTTCAACATTGTTGAAACACGTTGAATCGATGTTGATGATGTGATGAAACCGTTTTGCCCACCCCACCCCAGCAGTCAACATCGTTCAACAAAATCGACAGATGTTGAAGTCAATGTAAAAAAAAAAAAAAAAAAAAAAAAAAGCAAAGGAACTTTATTTAAGTGTCTAAGTTCGAAGCCGTTTGCCCATATCAATATAGTTGATAAAATTACTTCTGTTAAAGCTCGTGGGCGAACAAAATGAGCTACAAACCTATTGTTTTCAACCAACCATGCAGTGCTTACGAGAAAACCAACTTATCTGACTGCACAAGTATAAAGCGGCCTTCACACGGCAAACTTAAGTTTGCAAACTCGTGTTGGCAAACTCAAGTTGGTGTCTGTGTGAAAGACACAACAACAGTTGTCAAACATGTTGGCAAACTATTGGCGAGAATAGAGACAAGTTCTATTTGTCGCCAACAGTTTGCCAACGTCTTTGCCGACTATTTTTGTGCCGATCACACACATCAACTTGAGTTTGCCAAACTCGAGTTTGGAAACTTGAGTTTGCCGTGTAAAGGCCGCTTAAGCCGCAGACAAAGAAGAGCCTTGATAATTTGTACCTTTTGTTCAAATTAAGCCACTAATTAACAACAAGTTAATGAGTTTGCTTACTATGGCGTCGCCGATTCGCCTACCAGCCTCCGGTCAGCTCATTAGTGTGACCAATTAACAAAAACAATTAGTTATGAAATGTTATGGTTCAGTTTTGTCGAGACAAACATGACGCAAACGAAACAACATCGGAACTCAACAATGTGAAAACAAAACTAAACATTTTCGCGGAATGATAAAACTGGCAAGCCCTTGAATTTTGCCCAAAAGGGTTTTTCCGGATGGCTTGAAGTTTATTCGCAAGGTCAATCATGCATTCGTCTTGGACGTCGAGCGCAGCAATGGCCCTCCAATGCTTAATTTAATTGTGAATTTCCTTCTTCCGCAACAATCTGGTTTTCTATCGACACAAAATTGAGCACATTCGCAGACTCTCTTCGAGTATTGATTACTTTCATGAAGACACTGGTTACATAATAATGCATAGTTAATGTATCTGCGCATGCTCCTTGAACCAATGCTTGCGTCGCAAGGAAAAACCCAAGCTCGTAACTTTAACAGATACCAAACACTTTGGTTGAACCAGGAGTGACTGACTACGCAAAAACAGTCTTAAAAGCCACGAAGAACCAATATTACGCTCATTTAGCAAGTTCCTTTTTTTTGAGATACGCAAATAATTATTTTGATTTGTCGACATCAGACTGCGTAATTATCAAGGGTTGTTTTTATGCAACGCAAGAATACGTACGCACAGCTCAAAAGCAGTTTGATTACTGCTGCCTTTTCGTAGGACAAAGGAAATTAATTTGCGACAAAATAACACGTGCATGTGCGTATGATGCTTGCACGCAATAACGCTTGTGCGGTTAGTGAAAACTTGACAAAAGAGGTTTGCCAGGTAATTGTTTTTTTAAAATTAGTTTTCAAGACAAATACTTTTAAATCCTTATTGTGTATGAAGGAATTTCAAATCAGCTCACAGTTGGCCTGATAGCCTCAGTGGCAGAGCAATCCGAAGCATGATCGATGGATACGTAATTTTACGGCATTCTGTCATTAAAATATATAAGATTTTAGTTTACCAGTTTCAGCACTTGGACTCCTTCAATTTGACTACTGTCTGTTTTGCTGTTATGTGGTCTCATTGATCAGTAGTCCATTCAGAAGATTACGCCTAGCCGACCGCATTGCTGAAGGAAAGGCCAGAGCACAATACCGGGAACAACATGCCCTACTCTTTTCGACTAGTGTGTGGGATCTTTAACGTCCCACAGATTTTTTATGTACATTGAAGGGTTATGAGACGGGGCCTACGGGTTACAGTCCTTATCCGAGAAGAATTGAAAGTCTAACCATTTTGCGGATGTAATTCGGCAAAGGCAGCACTGCAGGGGCACCCAACGTCAATTTTCGGAAAATATCTTCTCGGAAGACGATTTGAGATGTAGAAATTTCGGAACATTTGTTGTAAAATTTCTTGCTTGCCTGCCTCTCCTAGGATTTTCAAACATCTGAAAAATGGAATAATGCCCCATTTTTAACGGGTTTTTACCCTAAAAAGGCCATCTAGAATTTTCGGGAGCTTTTTTTCTGGCTGAAAATTTCGAAAAGGTAAGTTTTGATCCCTATAATTTTCGGATCACCAGACTTTCAGCTAGGAAATCCGAACAGATGAAAATTTTTCAGGGGATAAAAATATGCCCATATCTACCGTTTAAATACTAAAATACATTTAACAATGGTATGTTTAAGTGGTTTTGAACTATATTCTCGTTGGGTGCCCCTGGCACTTTCTCCTCAGTTATTTTAAGACCCTGAGTGTTGGTCCTGCCAGAGTCGAACTCACGACCTCCCGCATGGCAGACCCAGTGCTCAACCAACTGAGCCACCGGTTGTGTAAATTTGTTTTACATAAACTCCGAGTAAGACTTGCCTTCACAAACATACAGTACATATTAATAGGTGGTTTTCACGTGACGTCATCGGCGCCATGTTGGCGAACGAAAACAAAAGATCTCTCATTAGCTCTTTTCGTTCGTCCACCAGCAATAGTATATTACATCATTGTTACCTGCGTCTCTAGAGATTTGTTGCAAACCACCTATACCGTTTTAATACAAGATAGAGGTTGTTTACCATTTACCACAAAAGTCCGGAAATTTCGGTTGGAATGTAAATGGTAAGCCTATTTTGGTCTTCCCAAACGGAAAATTTCCGGAGAAAACGGGATTTCTTGAAAGGTAGTCCAAAAGTCCCAAACGGAATTTCCAAACGGAAAACGTGTTTACCATTTGCATTCCTCCATGATTTTGCCTCCCTCCAGACTCTCTCGGTAACCTTGAACGGATTTTGTAAATGGTACACGCCGATCCCAACTAAATTTCCCATTGGGGAGTTTTTGCTTACCATTTGAACAAACCTAGTACCAACCGGTTTATGCTTGTAAATGGTAAACAACCAGAGTATTTAAAAACTATCTATCTATCTATCTATCTATCTATCTATCTATCTATCTATCTATCTATCTATCTATCTATCTATCTATCTATCTATCTATCTATCTATCTATCTATCGACCAGTCGTTATGCCTACATTATAACACAGTTCGATATCTTATTGGAATAAAGGTCTGTTGATGGCTGCTGTGATGTGAGGTGAACATCATCTATTTGTCTTTTCTCTTTGAAGGCTTGGGTTTCGAGCACAGGGCTGTTTCCTACTACCGAAGTTCTTCGTTTGACAGAAATAATCACTCCAACCTAAACACATCTCACATTCACAATTTATACATATACATACTGGTGCCTGATTCAAAATGCAAGCCAACAACCGTGAATAACATTTTCCGGTAAACAACTATTATGTTTGCCCAGCGAGTAGAAGAAACCTCAATATTAGTGACGACCAATATCAAACTATCTGAAATGATTTTTATTTGTCAAGTAAGCGTGCAATTTCGTATAATAATGATAATATTTCACAAATATGTACTAGTTATAAATTCTGTAGCTTCAAAAGGTAAGATTGCCTGGCAAGGTCATCATAATAAAGATCAATTATATTGCTACGTCAACAAATTTTTATCGCGGGCAACAAAAATTATACGCACACTATCTGATGTTGGACATCGCAAAATGAGGCTTTATCGTGCCACACTATACACCGATAATATCAAAATTGCCATCTTTTCATAGGAAAAATCGCTTTATATCTGTTTAAGAGAAGTGATTAGGGCGAAAATACTTAAAGCAATCTTCGATATGGCGGCTAATACAACTTAATTCCATTCTCTCAACCATAAAGTTATATATTGCAGTGCAAGAAATTCTTGCATCGTCACAACTTGTCATTAATACACAAACTTGTGGACTAATACCATGTTCGTGGAAGAGTTTAAGCCAAGAGGTATTTGTCTTCGATTGCCAGAGACTTGCAGTTCACAGATTCGAGTGTGTTAACTGTAATTCTGTCGAAAGTTCAAAATAGTATAAATTATTCAGAGTTTTTCGACGTCTGCTGTGTACTATTCTCCCTGTACATGTGAATAAACTGCTAAAACCAGATAAACGATTAAATTCAACAAAGATAACGAAAGTTAAACACGAATTATTTTGCAACGAAGCGTTTTATCTCACTTTAAGTTTCGTCAAATTTGTCGATTTCACACTTTCGAGATAACAGGATAATAGCGAAATTATTCAACTTGCTGACTTTTCTCAAACTGCGACATCACTGGCTCAGCGATTTCTAATGGCACTCTTGTTTCACTGAGACTAGATGTCTACTTTTCACAATAGCTTGTTATCAATACAGCTCTTCTTTCAATAAGAGAACAATCAAGTAACTCTCGAAAACAATTAATAGCCTCCATCTTTAATCTCAGTCTGTAGGCCTCTGGAGCCAAATTTTTCCTTCGCTTGCAACGAATAAGCGGTCATCAAAACATCAACCCACCATCTTCCGTGTCCGAACAGATTCTCAAACTTACAACAAAAGCCATACTTAAAATGATATCACTGCCGACTGCATTTCCATTGCAAATAATACAATGATTTCGACAAACAACATTCCGTTTTGCGCACATTGAGGGAAAAAAAAATATAATGCCAGACCTATAAGTTTACAAGTCTTTTTTTTTTTTTCAATGGTTGTATTTTACTCTTGGCGACACGGAAAATAAAACTATGATTAGACTGAGCAGCTTTCTTTCAGTTTCTAACAACACAACTCTCGTTTATGCAAGATTTTCATGCAAATTCGACAAACAAAAACACATCGATATTGTTCACCTATTAACGGCTCCTGATTACGTGATTCTAATCAAAACACTTGAAAAGTTAATAAAGACGGCCTTTGATTGTGGTGTACGAGTTTCCAGACGGCTGAACGTGCTTCTCAGGAAGTTATTCCATCCCAATAAATCTTTCTCCGCCTCTTTCTTTGTTTATACAATTAATGCTGACGAGTTGAGTCATACACATTTTGTCTTCACGTCGATTAAAACTATTGACAACTTAACACGGCTGTTTATCACAGCACACGAATTCATTGCACTTCAATGGGTTCTCCACGCTTTTGATGCATTTGAATGGCTTTTATTTGTTTTTAAAACCATACAAGTCCCAAAGTTTTCATCAAATCTTGAGGAAACGATCATAAAAAGAACAAACAGCCCTCGTGCGCGTAGAAGAAAACCGGAAACCTTGTTGACCACAATTCCCCGGTGAAGTGAAGACTTTTGTTTTCACTGCGCCAAGTACACATTGAAACAAAAAACAAAAAAAAACGAAAGCTTGAGTGAGCAATTTGGTGTGGTGTTATTTGTCGGAAAGTGTACACAGTGGTTTTGGAGATTAAAAAAAGAGCGAGGGTGTAAAGTGACCGCATAACATTGAGTAAGCATTCTCTTCAATCTCTTTCATCTGGACCTTTCTATCATTACACTTTTTTTTTCCTTAACATCCTAATGCGCGAGTTTACTCTGTCGAAATCTAAAGTGTAAAATGAAAGCTACAACCTTTCTTGTGGCGCTTCTCAAGGCAAGCGGTTTTAATTACCGATTCTGTGGTTGCAACTCGGCATTCAAATGAAAAAGCCTCTGCCAGAGCCAGAAATTCTGCAATTTTGTCCTGTGGTGATGTTTATGCGGTGTAACACGCTGATTGATTCTGTGGGCGAATCCCTCAATAAACTGTGACCGTTCAAATGAAAGCAACTGAGCAGTACTTTCCTGCGGTGCTGTTTATTATTCTGTAAAAAAAGGACTATATCTTTTAAGCCAGTGGGCGAAATCCTGGAGTGTGACCATTCAAATAAAAACCTCTACTTTCCTTTGAAGAGGCCCCAGGTGACACAGCTTCAAGGTTGACTTGAGACGAAAAAACAAAATAAATTTAAACCACAAAGCCTCAAGCAGAACTTTCTTCGAGTGCGCTGTTTACTGAGCAAGAGTACAGAGTGATTGCGACTTTAGCTAGCATATTAGCTCTGCTATCCTGCCCTGAGTGTAATCAGTATATAACAAAACCATTGCTACAAGGCGCAAAGTCGTACTTAACATTCCGCGCCCGAACGTAATATCCTAAACAAAAATTCTGACTGAACTCTGCAAAATTCTGCTCTCGGTCTTTAGATCGGAAACGACTGTTTGCCAAAGGGTGTGCCAACGTAGGAGGGTTTTTATCTCAACAAAAAGAGCCCGTGCTTTTTTATTTGTCATACACTGTGATTAGTATATCGTTGCCAGGTCATCACCATCAATTGGGTGAAGTGATTCAATCAACTCGACATTATTTATACATTTGCTTTGTGACAATTGATCCCATCACATGAAGTTTCTACAGGACTTCAGTATTTTTAGATAAAAACACCTTCACTCTCTCCTTCGGTTATTCAAATTTTTGGCGAGAATTTTATGCTTTGCAACGTTTTCGTGCACAGAAGTCCATTCTGCATGTTGTGTCGCTGCAAGTCGCGCTACTTTCGAAAATATTTTCCCCAGTGGGTTTGTATTGTGCACTCAATTTTCGGTTTCAATTGCACTTCGAATGGGTCTTTGCTCTTTTTCTTTTCTGCTTGTGAAGCCCCTAGCGTGAGACTACTCAATTAAAAGCTGTTAATCCGTGCTTTTCTATTGTCCGCCTAAACACGCGAGTTGCTCCGTACTCACAGTGTTTTTGCCCGTGCATGAAATCCGTTGCAGGCACATTCAAATGATTGTTTAAAGTTTCCCGTGGGTCCTTCATCTGGCAACGTCTTAAACAGTGCAAGTCTCTGCATGCATGAAATCTTGTCAATACTTCCTGCGGGTGTCATTCAGCAAAAGCAATGTGCACTGCAAAACTCAGAAAATTGCAGATCAACCTTCTTCACAAAGCTTTGAGCCGCATTTGCCCGTTCTAACAATTGTACAAAACATCTGTGTGGGTTGACAATATTAAAACCTGGGGGTGGGGGTTTGCATGTTGCAAAACGGGCCGATTGTTTAAAGAAAATTCACTCGGTGCTGAACAAAACCGCCGGCGTTCCCAAACACTTTAACTTTGGCAGATTCAAGTATATAAAGGAGGTCAGACGAAAACACTGTCGAGAAGGCAAGAGTTAAAGTGAAAAGCACAGATCTACTTTAAAGCAACTGTCGTCTAGAGAGTTCTGGAGGTGATATGATCGTCGAAAACCGCGTTGCAAATTCAACAAGCGGTCCAATGTCTGCCCAGTTTTCTTTTTGGCCAGGGGATTGTTTTAATTTCGGTCAAACATCTGTCCAAACATTGAACAATGTTGAAATCGTTTCATCGGCTTTCTAACGTTGTCTTAAAACATCATTCTGAGAAGCACCTCAGCTTAACATTACATAATCTCGAACGAGTTTTACACCAGAACGCAAAACTGTGCTTTGAAATCTGACACGTGAGGAAGGCGCGATACAACTTTTAACTTCTCACAAACACAAGTCCAATGAAGAGAACGCAACGCATCCCTTGCTTTTCGAATATGTGTGGGAATTTTTCAAATCCCACTCATTCCTTAACACAAACTAACCACAGCCTGGTAAGAAGATCAACTATTAAAAGGCTCCACGTGATAATTCCACTGGGACTCAAATATACGATCTCCAGCCGGTAAGTCGATGATCTGCCGACTTCGGTACCAGCCGGGTCATCACTGAAGACTGCCGCGGACATGAGTAATCAACAAAAAAAAGGTTGTTTTTGAGTAACAGTCCTAGCCCCTCGAGAATTCTTGCACAAATCCAAAATATATGTACGCAAAGGGAATATACTGTGCAGTATCTAAGGATATTTAACGACTATCAGAGAACTAGATATCAATTTCGTTAAAGCATAGTTAGAGATCAAGTATCTTAGAGGTTAGGGCTTCAAAAAACGTGATGGAAAATCATTGCAATTCGACATTTTTCACTTTCTGTGGTAGCTCCGCACACTAGCCTGGTAAACTATCGACCGAATTGAAAGGGAAGTCGACCAAAATAAGACAGATAACATCACAATCTGCCCTTCCGTACAAAACTATTTTGTCCATCTCAGTGTTTCTTTGCATTACGCCATCTATGCAAGAGAAAACAGAATGTAATGTCAGCAAGAAAGCCGGACCGAATAATCAGGCTACTTCCACGCCAAAAGCTCCAAATTTCACGTTTTTTCAACCAAAAAATGACTGCTTTTACACAAAAGGATGAACTTCTACATTGGTGTTTTTATCCGTACAACTGGAAGCCAACCAGCTCAAAAAAAAAATCATATATACAGCAGAAAGGAGAAGTAGTTTAAAAAGGTCGGAAAAACCTCCAGACCTGATCAAGGACTTTGTTTTCATTTTCGAATTGGCCAAAACAAAGAAAATCTTATAAATTTTGTACCACAATAATACAATTTTAAAGGATTGACCTCAACGGTTTTGCGGATTGGTTTCTGTTTTGTTTTTACGAATGATGAGTCAGCCCTTTCGCCCGAGCCTTTGCCGCGTAAAGCCAAACAAGGTCGTAGACGTAACGTAACCCAAGTTCAACAAGTTTGTGGGCGCTTATATAACACCTGCTTGTGTAAGAAAAAAGACCGGAAATTAAAGTCTCCACAGGTGTAGCTTCACGTCTTAAAAACTTTTGCGCACCGTCCAATCTTTCGTCAGTTTAAACGAAATAGCGCTCACGTCTGAGAGATATATCATGTTTTTTTCTAAGCTCTACAAATCTCGTTTGTTTTCTGTTCTGAGCGTATTTTCCCAGTCTATCACATAACAACAAAAACAAAACTGGTTCAAATCACTGGGCAGAACATACGGCGAAACGTTTGGAAAACTGCCATCATTGTTACGTTGAAACAAATGTTGCCATGACAGAAAGAAAACATTTAAACGGAAAAGACTGTTTGCAGTGAAAACGGCAACTCGCACGTCCAGTAAGACTTTGCATTGAAAGAGACGCAAAACGTTTCTCTCCCGGGTCACCGAATCCGCAGGAAGTTATGTCGAGGTCAAAAACCATTTCATGCTGAATTCCCAGCGTTTCGAAGATGTTTGCCTTGCTTCACGCTCTCCTAGATTTGTCACACAGAAAGACAAACATTTCACTGGCCCATTGCCACTTGTTGCAGACGGGTGTTAATCTGCCACAAAAGCTCTTTAATCAAAGTAATGTGGTCTGAGATTGCAGACCTTAAATGATTTTGCCTCGACATAACTGAGTGACCGCCGATTTTTCAAAAAAAAAAAAAAAACCTAGTTATAGAGAAGGTCAATTGCTTTTCGCAGTTATTTTGAAAATTTCCACCCGGAAATTAAAGTACAGTAGTTTAATTCCCTTCCCTTGCAAAATAAAGGCAGATTTTGTTAAGAACACGCGCCGTGTTGAAACGTGCTCTCTTCTCAAAAGTCCCAAGGTCGATTGGAGATTTCACTGTTAAAACGACATTGGAAAGGAGAATAAAGCCGCGTTATGATGAGCTAATTTGGCAAATTTAGCCATAAGGGGGGACACTTTTGTATTCCTTTGTTTTCACTCACAACAGAAATAACAGCCATCAAATCGAAAGCCAATCATCGTCTCGCTTTCACGCCTGGATGGTCACTGCCAATCAGAAAGAGCGCGCTAAAATAAGGCAATAAAGGCGCGTGTTCGGCTCGTGTCCATTTAAACCACGGCGCTGTTACAACAACTTCAACACCGCGGTGCATCCGACTTACATCGCGACCAAAACAACATGAATTGCTTTCAAGCTGCACGCCTCTGGATGACTCCAATGTTTTTGTTAGTGCCACCCGACGAGTCTCCGACTCGCAGAAGAGCATGCATCGTCGTTGGCCGCGAATTGAAGAAAATCGCCGACGATTTTGAAGCCAGTTTCGAAGCGGCGAGACGAGAGAATTTTGAAAGAGAATCGAACGTTGTTGCCACAGCAATTAAAACAGTCTGCGTATTTGCGGGGTTAGTTTTTATAGGCCGAGCTGTTTGGAAAATTGTCATCAACTGAAGCGAGTTTGCCTTCTGAGGTGAAAGGTAAGCATTTGTTGGCCTCTATTACACTAACGATGCCTAAAGTGACATTAAATGCATGCAGCTGTGACACAAATTTTTTAACTCTAACAAATGGTCCCATCACTTTGAGGTCCTTTTATTGCGTCCAAAACTCGACAGTTCTGGTTGTTGACTTTGCGCCTGAATTTCTACTTTTCAGGTCAGACAACACAGCTCATTTTCATTGCTTTTTGGATGGTAACAGCTCGCTAAAAGAAATCATCTTCACCAACGCAATTTGACACTACGAATTCAATGCAACTGTCAGTAAATGTTATTGCTACAGCAAGGGGGATTCAGTCACGAACGCTCGTGCTCTCGTGTTATTGTTGACAAATTTGAGGATTAAGAACCCCTGAAGATTCTGATGGTGAGCAGTTGTAATCTCTACAGTTATTCGCCAGAACAGCACAAGCGTGAAGACTTTTGCCGCGGTAAAGCTGATTCAACCGTGGAAATTTTCGTCTGGTCGAAGAACTTCCCAAACAACGAAAGCCTTTGTTGAAGGAGGCGAAAAACCGGCAGCATTTTGATTTTATTTTGAAAATCACCCATTGTTTTATATACAAATGCGCCCGCTTCCTGGAAGCATTGATTTGCTCGAAAGCAAATCGGAGAGCGTTAGAACTGCCAAGCCTGTTGACTGTACAATACTGTTCAAGCTTGTTGGCCGGAGAATTGTTTCGGTTCGTTATCATCGCTCGCTACTTTTCAAGATTTGATAATTGATGAAGTATGAATAGTCATTAATGATATTGAACAAACTTTGTGAAGACATGCGCTTGTCAGATGAAGAAAGAAAAATAGGTGACCTTGACTCCTCACATCCGGTTCGGGAACGAAAACGATTTGCCTTTAAGACGGTTTTGGAATGGTTTGCAGGCGAACTATTACGAACAATTTTCTTGGAGCCGCAGTCAAGAGAATCTCTCGTTCATCGATGTCGTGACACGGTACATCTATTTCTCCTTGTTGATAACCAAAGTCTTTCAAATGCAAATTTGGTTGCGAACTATAAATCATATTGACACTTCTCCAAGAAAATTGACTGCAGAGCTATTTAGAAAGTTTGCCCGCTTTGAGTTAAACCCAGCTAAGCACGGTGATAACGAAAATCGATGGCGAAACATCGAAGGTTCTTTCGGGTTAACAGGACTGACCTAATATGCGCTTTGTAGGTTGTAGCATTCTAATCAAACTAGGAAAATTAGAAATTGTACATCTACCAAGTGCATGCTGCCTTAAGTTATAATTTAATACCAACGGGAGTAATAATTAAGTAAACTTTGTAAATATCGCACACTTGTAAATAGTACCGCGTAAAGCTAAATGTAAATATGTATAAAATAGAAGAATGATATTTCTATTAACTACATTTGTAAAGTGAAAAATATGGCCGTTGAGGCAATTTATTTACCAGTACACTGCTATATAATTGCATCAATTTGTTGGTGTACATTAAGGACATCTGTAAGAATTAAAGAAAACTTGACAGAATATTGGAGCCGTTCTTATAACATCAACAATGGCTCGGGAAAGTCATGTCAATTTCATTTGTGTTTTCCCGACGAAAATAAGCCTAGAATTGAATAATTGCTTTGGCTTTCGGATATGATCTTCTGTGTTTATTTTTGGTTTGAAAATTCTGGGAGTTCGCGTTTAAATGACATTCGATCAATTGATTGAAAAAGCCATTGAAATTCTAAAAATACCAATTTTAAGGCAAACAGTTGCCGTATCGACTTTCACCACAACCCTCTCAAATAACAAGACTGTCAGAGAAATCGCACTATAAACTCGTTTTTTTTTTTTAATCCACGAATCATTTTGTTTTAAACGGCTCATTGCCGAGATTATGATTCATTTAACCTTATTACAGATGAAGGAGGAGTAAACTATCCTCGCACGAGGTTCTTTTTTCCTAACGAGGGAGACAAATATAAGTTGTCAGGAATTTGGAAGGCGCCATTTGTATGCAGACTTATTTTAAAATATGCCGAGCCAGCAATTTTTCCTTGACGTGTTATCCAATCGTTCCCTGGCGTTGCATTAGATCATGTCTATTGTTAGAAACAGCCTTTTCTACGAGTTAAAATAATTAGCAGTTAGAAAAATCCACTGAACACACTTAAAAACAAAGACAACTAATCACTCTACGCTAGAAAATACTTAGTTGATTTTCCTTCGAATCGCATCACAGCAAAGCGCACTTTTGAAAGTTCTTTGCTGTCAAAGCTATTGTTTGTTTCAAATCTTTTTCACCTTGGTATGTTTTATTTCTCTGTTTTTACGGAGAAAAAAAAAATCAAATCAGTAGTGCTCAGCTTTTGCTTCGCGCTGAACGAAAATGAAATTTTATTAAATACCACCGCTCAGGTCAAAAATAAATCAGGCGCGCTGAAAATTAAAGGGAAAGTCCCTACTATAGGTATATTTAGGATTTGCTCTACACATTTCAACTTCTTCGTTTGGTATTAAAATGTCCAAGGCGTTGAGATTTCCAAAAAAAATGTTATAGTTTAAGTTAGCCGATAAGATGATAAGACTCCTGCATGCCTGCCCGAACACGACCTGGCTAAATTAAACAATGATAGAGTCGTATATTGTTTCTTGAAAGTGGCAAACAACACGCATTATAAGATGGAAACGAAATAATGGCGTGAAAAATCTTGTTTTCTTTGACAACATCGTAAGTTGGCATCGACATGACAGCCAGCCTTGACAACATGACAGCTTTCTAAATGATCCTGATACACGGACAATGGTCGAGGTTTTTTCTCCAGTGTTGTCATGTTGACTGCCATGAACAATGGCCAATTGTCTGTGACAACTTAAAATATAATGTGGCTGCAGTGGCGGATCTGCGTCAAGTACCTCCGGCGTTTAATTAAGTAATAATTTATGAAAGAAAGCACAAGGTAGTCATTTGGGGGCTGTATGGATTGCAATTAACAAGACCGCCTCTTTCCCCCGAGGCAATTATCATGTATGAGTAAGCTGTACCCCATGCGAATTTTCTAAATTTCAACTGATACTTCTCAGTCAAACATGACCACAAATTGACACTTCGTCAGTGGGAACATTATCGATTGATTCACTTGAAAAGCATGCCCCAAGGGGTTTAAAACTTTAAAGCAATGCCAAAGTTTGTCAGTGACCATTAAAAAATCGCTCATCATACCGTGGAAACTAAAGCTCTCACTTTTATTGTGGCTATGAATGCTTTATAAGGAAACAATAAAAACCACAATCATTTTCTGACAAAAAAAGCTCGAAAGAAAGGAAAGATTTTGATTAAGCTGGTGTTTTCAGTTGATTTCGAGCCATTTTGGTTGAAATTGAGGACACAAGCTAAATAAAATCAAGGAGTTGCCATCGCCGCTACGAAATGCTGTGTCATTCTGTCTCTCTCAAAAAAGGATTAATGGCATGGGAAAACTTTTACGCAAAGATAATCTTTGAAGTCATATTTGGAAACAAAGGAAATTGGAATCGTTTACGTAAATTTGTTTTGTCCTCCTT
Organism: Montipora foliosa; assembly: GCF_036669935.1. Classification (NCBI taxonomy): domain Eukaryota; kingdom Metazoa; phylum Cnidaria; class Anthozoa; order Scleractinia; family Acroporidae; genus Montipora; species Montipora foliosa. The sequence continues at coordinate 19,422,732 of NC_090875.1, forward strand.
TTTATATCAAAACAAGTACAACATCACTATTTTGTTTCAAAGCAATTCAGTTTGGTAACAGCTTTTCTAGCCTTCAGTTCATTATCTTGGTGGCAAAAATGATCCTATCAAATATCGTAGACATGAAAACACAATGCACTGTTTAGAAATCGGACCACGGCACAGCCAATATGATTAGCAATTTTGTTATATAACTTTGAGGTGCATCAAAATGGAATATCGAGTCGGTCTCGCTAAAAAGCTATACGAAATTCAAAGTATCAAAACAAGTCTGCAATCTTTCAGTACGAATTGAAATTAGGTATTTCTTTTAGAGGTCTAAAGTTAAGCGAAGGCTAACAAAACAGCAGCTTAAAAAGCTTAGCGCTAATCCCTTCACAATCAGCCCATAGACATGTCGATATTTCGATCAAGTCCTGATTGTGAGAAAGTCTATTTTAATGCCGTGCTTCTCAAGTGGCCGACCAAATAAGCTTAACTAAGGTTATCACACAAAAGATTAATTAAAAACAAGAAAATAAAGAAAAGTAACTTAAGTCTTCTAAGCCAATTCAGGCGAAGTTCCATCTCAACGAGATGGGATGTTAGAAGAAAGTCCAACTTTGTGCCAAAGAGAAGACTTGGCCGAGACCGTGAGAAACACTAAAAATAACAATAATAATGAAAAAGGTTGGTGCTTATCTTTTTTGGCAAAAGTGGTTTATAGTATCGCGCGAGAGAGCTTTAATACGGCTCAAGACTCGAGAGCAAGTGAAGAATTACCCCTCCGTCTTCTTATGGGAACAGGTCAAGTAAAAAAAAACCAAATATTTTGCACCAGTTCTCGTGGGGTTCTGTCTTTCAGAGAAAGCCTTTGTGATATCAAAGAATTTGAACTCACTTCTGCTTCATCCAACTCGAAATCTTCTAATGCCCAGGGCGCGTTTCTCGAGAGTCCCACAATCTTTCGGGCTTATTTCGGTTGACATAATCATCTTCAAAAGGAAAACGTTTCAAGTCATGAAATTGTGCAATTGACTTGTTTTCTAAGGTATTGAAAACATGTTCCGGTAAAGCTCCATTTTTCATAATAACGATCAGATTTTAGTTTCACGAATCGCTTTTCGGGCCAGGGGCCCGCGTTTCTAGAAAGTCCCGAAACTTTTCAGGTCCTTTTCGGGTGTCACAATTCTTTCTGTCTTATGAAGGAAGGGATTTTAAGCCATCAAACTTCACAATCATTTTGCTTTTCGTTGACCTGAAACCATGTCAAAAAAACAGCTTGTCAAAACAAGCGAATGCCAGTTTCGGAAATGGCTTTCCGAGCGCGAAAAGTTTTCGGGACGTTCGAGAAACGGGTCACTGAAAAGTTTTCGGGACTTTTGAAACAGGCTCCAGAGGGCCGTTTCTCGAAAGTCCCGAAACTTTGCGGGCCATTTTCGGGTGACACAATTTCCTTTGTATCTCAAGAACGGAGAGGATTTAAGTCGTCAAACCTCACAGTCATTTTTCTTTTATTTACCTTGAAATCATGTTAAAAGATCGGCTTTCCAAAACAAGCGGTTGGCTGTTTCACAAATGGCTTTTCGGGCCCGAAAAGTCTTCGGGACTTTCGAGAAACGGGCCCCGGGCCCCAGTTGTTCAAAAGTCAGTGGACGAGTCAGTGTCCGATAGTTTCAATTCAGTATTTGCTCACGTGACCGTGAATAGGCACGCTCAAAGCAAAGCCAAGAAAAAGGCGTTTTAGTATTTTATACTCAGTGGATAGTGACTTAATCCACTGTATAATGTTATCTGGCCTTTGAACAATTGGGGCCAGATAACTTTATACGATGCGAGAAAAGTCATTTTTCGACATGATTTGTTTTGCACACTAGCTCGGCGAGCCAAAGGAGATCGATAGCAAGACAAGGTAAATTATCCGATGGTCATAAGACTTACGAGAATTTGATAAATAACAAATGAATGTGATATAATATCCCTTAAATCTCACTGAGATGGTAGAGGATACTAATTATGTAACATTTAAACTGCGTCGGACAGATAAATTTGCAAATAATGGCAAAAGAATTCCATAAAACAAGCTGACGTGCTACATCTCGAACTCATTTCCAAAAAGTTTTATTTGCCCTTTTTGTTTACGCATTACTGTATTCATCTGGTATTTCAATTTTATTCATCAACACACACCCGGTGTGTTGTCGAAGAGTCCCACAACGAAGGCGCTACAACTTGCGGTATTATATGAACAGGGCCGTTATTCAAGATTTTCAAGATTTTCGACGCTACATTCTGAAAAACGTTATGTGGGCCTAAACCCATTGAACAAATGGCGCTTACATCAGAAGTCTGATAAGACCAATGAAAAAGTATTGGTCATCTTGACAAAGAGAAAATTTTAACAACAGCTCGGAATTGCGCCCGAGGCTTCCATGTCACACGCCCGAAAGATGTTGTGCTTAAATGTAATTAATATTTCCTTTATGGTCTGAAACACTGACTGAAAAAAGTACAAACATTGAAATAAAAAAAAATCTGTCTGATTACATTGAATCGAGCATTCTCGCTGTTAGCTTTAACCTCCCGCAAAGGGTCTAACATTATGGAAAGTAAAATCACTTTGGCAGTCGAGAGTTAAGAAACAAAAGTTTCAACGACAACCACAACGCCACAAAACAATGATATCATTGGTTAAAAGAGAAAAACATAATCGTGTTGCACGTGCAGCACGCATTTTCGATAAGATTTATGCAGTACTCTGCAATAACATTGGGGGTTGCCCAATACCGCATTTCCGCGCCAAAATTCGCAAATACCGAAATATCGCGTTCAAATACAATTCAATACCGAAACCGAAATTAACATGTTCTACATTTTCTTCCCCATGTTGCTCTGCGCGCGCGGATTACTTTTGTCAGTACAGCAAATTATTGTTAAAAACGAATCGCGCTTGCAAAGAGTGATCTCACACCAAGGAAGAAAGTTGCATCGAGCAACTGGATCGAAGTCTGATAATTCCGTAACGTAATTTCTGCACCGTGAACCAAAACATACGAGAACCGCTTTCGGTAGGGTTTGATCAAACCGCAATTCCGACCTTTTCGGACTACAATTTCCGAAATATCGCCCAAAATCAACGGATACTGCATTTCCGCAGACCCCAATGTCCCCCTCTCACAAAATCACAAAATTTGAGCTTTAGACGACAACGTGGACATACAAAAGTGAAGTTTCCCCCTGAAACCACCCGTACCAATTCATTTTTTGGAAACTTCGCCCACACTGTACGACATGAACGAAATGGAATAATCGTGAAAGACATTAGATTCAGCAAACTTGTATTTTTTGGTGACGTTTTCCTTGACGTCGCAGATCTTTTAAGGTCCCAAGTACCAAACAAAGCTGATGTTTTGAGCGTTAATTTACTGTCATCAACTTGCTGATACAGCTTCAAACACCCACCGTTTGTTTAAAAAGCTGGAGTCATTAGCTATTCATATTGTCGAAAACGGAGAACATCACTTGTGGTCGGTGCGGCTTCAACTGAATATGGACAAATTTGTAACGTTTATGACCGATTCCAGTTAATTAAGGTTCCATTTGTTGTACTCTAGTATACTTGAGTGTGTATAACAGATGGAATATAAATCAGATCGCAGCCTTTCTGTAACTGAATTACCCTCTGATCTTCCGCCTGTTTGAAAAAAAAAATCTTATTGTTTTCTGTCAGTGTAGCAGAACAGAGGTTAACAGAGGCGCAAGTAGAAAAAGTCAACACCTATTTGCAAGGAAATCTAATCTGATACTATTAAACGTTAATCGCATCAATTCGCAGACTTGATGAGGTGAACAAAAAGTGCTGTCAGAACTCGTTCCGGAGAAGCCGGGAAGATTGGAAGATCTCCAAAAAAGAATACAAACGTTACTAGCCGTAAGAAGAAATAAAAAAAATGCTTGAATTAGAGTGGTATGGCTAATCCTACGGGTTCAAAATACAGCGAGATTCATACAAGGAGAAACTCCGTTGATTGCCGTGAAATAAGGTATCGGAACTAAATGCGCTTCGATTGTAAACAAAGGAATTCAATTCAGTTTACATCTTTTAAAAGTGGGTAATCGAGTTTTTAATTTTCCTTTGTTTGAAGGAGCAGCTTGAAGGCAAAAAAACCTTCCAGCTTTAAATACGACCATATACAAATAAAGTTTCTCTACCCCGGCATCCACACGTGAAACTCAGATTTGTTTATTTAATCGAAAAAAAAAAAATAAATAAACCCTGATCATCTTGGGTTTTTTCCCTTGAAACACACTGACCCGTTTCGAAATGACCTTCGCCAACTTTTTCTGCTCGATTGTTCGAGAGCTTTCTGATTCAATTAGTAATTACAAATGAGTACATGATGAAAGATGCTTCATTCGCAACAAACTGCGGATATATGATCTGTCTTATGATAGGATCTTCCTTCTCGTAGGGACTGGGAATCCAATATAACGGCTGCCTTCGGTTTACAAATTACCAACAATTATCCCAACTGAAATTTTACAAGATCTTCCTACTTCAAGGGTCTACGTTCCTGAATGAAAACAGCTAATATGAACGACCATATATAAATAAAGTTTCTCTACCCCGGCATCCACACGTGAAACTCAGATTTGTTTATTTAATCAAAAAAAAAAAAATTAAACCCTGATCATCTTGGGTTTTTTCCCTTGAAACACACTGACCCGTTTCGAAATGACCTTCGCCAACTTTTTCTGCTCGATTGTTCGAGAGCTTTCTGATTCAATTAGTAATTACAAATGAGTACATGATGAAAGATGCTTCATTCGCAACAAACTGCGGAAATATGATCTGTCTTATGATAGGATCTTCCTTCTAGAGCTTAGCCGTAGGGACTGGGAATCCAATATAACGGCTGCCTTCGGTTTACAAATTACCAACAATTATCCCAACTGAAATTTTACAAGATCTTCCTACTTCAAGGGTCTACGTCCCTCAATGAAAACAGCTAATATGAACTTTGTAACTATGGGAATGGTTGCTACCAAAATATCGGTCTATTTTTCACTTTATTAATTTTTTACACTCAATTAAACTGCATGGGTGACAAACACAGTAGAATCTACTCTGTACGCGTTTTCCAATTTTGGCCTCTGAATACACTTATTAATTTTGAAGTCTTAAACTTTAACTCCAACGTAACATTTAACGACACATTTAACCTGAATTCCAAGCGGTTTTTGCGACAATTTCCTTACATATATATTCATAATCCTCTTGCATTCAAGTTAGAAAATTGAAGAAAAACAAGATTGGAAACAAACATTGAAGACGTGATCGTTTTATGCAAGGTTATGCCAAAACAAATAATTAATTCAAAAATAACAAGCCCATGTCTTTTATTGAAAGACAAAGTTCAATATTGAGCAAGAGCACCACTTCAGACGTTTGAACCAGGAAACTCAGTTAATACTTCCTTCCGAACAATTTTGAGGGTAGCCCGTGCGCACGAAATAGCAATTACCGATCTCTGATTACAAGTTAATGAGCAATTTATAACATTTTTAAGCCAGTAAATGTTACATAACTCGCCGGCCTTAAATAGAAATCGAAAGTTGTACGTGATGTTGTTGTGATTGCCTTCACAAATTCGAAGGTCAAAAGAAAAAAAAAAAACGAGACAATCTTGACCTTGTGGGTGTTTCAAAAGGGATAAGAGATAAAATTGAAAGGTTTCGAACATTCCTTAATATATTTGGCAAGGTAAAAGACGGTAATTTACGGGGAAAACTGAAAAAGACAAAATATTCAATCACGTGAGCTTGTCAATTTCGCGCCAGTTCAGGACCAATCGTTGGAAAAACAGGTTTTTGTATATAACTTTTTGAATTCCCAATAATTTTGAACTCCCATAAATTGTGAAACCAAAGAATAAACAAAACTTTACCTTCACTTTTCCTAGCTGACTTACCCAAAATAGAACAGGATGTTTTGTTTTACCATTGTTGATATGAGAAAAAAAACTTGCACGTGTACATGTCACATGAAGGTGGCGGGATGTTTAATGCTTACGTCAACAAACAATGTCTGTTCGTCGCTGCATGTACGCGTAAAACTCTTGCATTTAAAATGAAAAACAAAAGATATTGACCTCACGTACAGACGAAGCTATGAGATTGTGCCAAAAAAATGAAGGTCACACGGTTTCTTCCCCCCAAGTTTTCTTCTCCATCGAAGTGTACGTTTCGCCCTTTTTGGTTACCGGCGTGCGATGTGTTTTTGGCGCGAAAAGACCACATGTCGTCATAGACGAGTCAGGACTTGTCTTGAATTAGCCGTGGAAAAACAAAACAAATAACTTTAATTACATTGGCGTCCTAAAACCTGGGATATTTCGAAGGAATTGAATGAGTTGACATATAAAAACGTCTAAGCTCTGAGCCCCGTTACAAGCACTATATTTTCAAAAAACACTGAGAGATGAGATATCACAAAGTTTACCATAGGGGTGGTATTTATCTTAATACAGTTGACAGTTTTTAACAGATATTTTCATTTCATGGCTTAATAATACGACACAATTATATATTTTAAAGCAAAGTGTCGATATAAAGCGGCTCTGCAAGCAAAGCAAAGGAGTCGAAACCACGGACGAGTCTTTGAATCAAGCTACATTCAAATGTATTCAAACCAGAATAGCATAAAGCTACGTCTAACAAAACTTTGTCGGACGGAAAAGGCCTTGTCCATATTTTTGTTGAACATTGACATTGAACAACTTCCTACGTGGCCTCTTAGAATTCAACATGACATCATACACAATTCACCATTGTTGAATTAAAACTGCAGAATTTGTTGATCAAATTATTGACAACTTAATGAGTCTCGGTAGGTTGCTCAGTTGTGCTTATCTTTGCTTCGATAGCGAAAAAGTCACCCGTAACTTGAATGTATATTATACTGCTCGCAAGAAGAGACGCGATGTGTTTAATCAATGTCTTGTTGCATTTGTTCCTTGTCTCAAGACGAAGGAATTGGAAGGAAGACTAGGTTTTCAAACAAGGCCTAAATATCTACCCGTCTAATCTTTTTCGATTTAATCTTTCAACAAAACTTCACCCACAAAACAATGCAGAGAGCTGTAATTGAGTATCCTTAACTCTACTTTGAAGGAAAATCTCGAGTAAATCGACAAACAAGGATCCCCTAGTTTATTTTTTCCCTTCTTTCTTTTAAAGACAAAAGAATTTGTAGGAAGCCCACGCTTTGACACGTGACTTGAATAAGTTCTAGCTGCCTTATCTTCCTCGATCCAATATTCTATGAAGTCTAGAAGTGAACAGGAAATACTTATATTCAGAAGGGTTACTTAATGACCTCTCTATAGCTCTTAAAACAGGAACAAAGAACACAACTTTATTTCTATTAAAAGCAATAATCAAGGATTAGTGACAGAGGTGCATTCGATTTCCATTTTGTCATCGATGAGGGATTTGAAAGTAGTTGTATATTTTTGGGGAGAAACGTTTTGTACGCGCTTTTCTAGCAATTGTTCAGCAATGAAGGTATCACACTATAAGTTATCTTGTTGCTAATTTGATTAAAAACTACTATGGAATACAAGTGTTATTAAATGCAATATCAGTTTTGTATATAGGATATCAGTAGACGTTCTTGTTACCAGTATGTATCAGCCTCTTTTAACGATAACACAACAATGATACATGTTCTATA
>NC_090875.1:19437945-19457945 GCF_036669935.1 Montipora foliosa
CTTGCAAATTCAGTTTAAAGGAATGTCTAAACATCAAGTCTCTAAACAGATATGACAAACCTTGTCAGACGCTTTGCAGGATGAAACTGATGGTTTGTCGAGTAAAATTGTATTGCGATAAATATGAAGAAGAGGCACACCTAACAAAATTTTAAAAAAAAAGAAAAAAGTTATCATTTATCTGAAGTGGTGAAGCCACTGGAAAAGGATTGACTAGTGGGAATTCTGAATATCTGGCTCCAGTTGTTCAAACGATGTATAGCGCTATCCATCGGATAAATCACTAGAGTGGCTTTCAATTGAGTGTCGAAAGTAATTAGATAATTACTTGGTTTTGCATTACTTCACTTGGTGATTGGTTCAAAGTTCTCGCGCCACTTTTTCAACCAATCAGAAGTGAAACCAAAACCAATCGCAGCTTGCGCGTGCACATTTTCCTGCGCTTTGTGTCGGCTACGTGTAACTACCGGTACTTCGAGTTTTGATTGGTTTACTGGATTGTCTCCGTCCTTTTTGATTGGCCAAAGTAATTACTCTGGTTTTGGTTTTACCACACCCATTTGAAAACCGCTCTATCCACTGGATCACTCAATTGGTTTTGCTAGTGTTTATCTGCTGGATAGTGCTTTCCATAGACCCTTTGCATATATGGCGCCTAAATTTGAATACCAATACTTTGAACATCCTTAGCCTCGTACTTACGTTTCTAGACAAAGGATTGTGAAGCTTAGGATGTACATTGCAATTTATGCAAAGGGTCTATCGTTTGAAAAACTGGGGCCCGGCCTTGACGAAAAACTATCCCTGATGGAATACGATCCTTGAGGTGATTGTTGATCCAAGGACTGTCCTTTGTCCTTTTTTTTTTGTCTTTTCAAAATGCAGCCCCCCCCCCCCCCCCAAAAAAAAAACAAAACAAAACAAAAACAGATTTTACCCACAGCATAGTGGTATCCACCCTTCGAACAATTTGGGCCAAAAATTCTGCATTGTAGGTACAAGAGGCAGAAAAAGGTTTCTCCTTCAAAATAATGTACAATGTAGATCACCTTTTGGAGCCCCAACTGTCTATAGTCTCACTGCATGGAAAAAGGAAAGGCCTGTGGGAATGCTAAATACCTGGAATTTTCTGTAAATGATGTTTCAGATCCCTGTCTTGGGAGGCAACAAAGTAGTGCTGTGGATTCTCAGTTCCTTAAAGAAAAATGGTTCAATGCTGTTAAGTATTGAAAACCAGGCCACATGGTCAGAATCAAACTTTTAAAGTAATATTAATTCTGCCGTTAATTCTGCTATTAATTCTGCCATGTACACACACATTGCATTCCTAAACTATTAAGTCTTTGACATCATTTTCTCCTTGTTTCAGCCCTCTCAATATTTTAAAGTTGGTAATGGTGGACCATTAAATAGGAAAATCCCAGTTAAAATAAACAGGTGTCTTTGAAATCAAGGCTTAAGGTGATTCCTTAGTAATAGAAGTTGTCGTAAGATTTTTTTAAAACGTTTCTCGATTGTTCCCTATATTATGGTGACTCGAAATGTGCAATCAAAAAAGTAGGTCACCAAGCTCGTTTGAGAGACATAACTTGCTCAAGTTACTCATTTAAGCATTGCGCCTTCATCTATCAAGGCCAAGTTTATTCCATCGGTTCAGGCTACGTTTCGCAGGAACAGGAAGCACAGCTTTGACGTAATTCTTGAAATAACAAAACAGGTGAATTGTGTTGCTCAAAAGGAATAATTTAATGTTTGTTTTATGGCACAGGCACAAGTCTTGAAAAGGCACTGACTACAAATGTTCTTCGGGTGCGTGATCTCGAGGAGACAATTTTGTGTCCACGAGTGATGGCTACGAATACTATCTTTCCTGTAACTTTTTTTTCTGACGTAAATTTGTTGTAATTTTTTTACAGCGCAAAGAAGATCAGTAAGAGAATAAAATTATGCAAAAAAAAAGATAGGTCACCAACCTCGTTTAGGAGAAAACAGAAAGCAAATCAAGCTCGACCCCTCGACAACACGTCTCCCCGATAGCGCGGTTTCACTTTCACTGTCGGACTTAAATGTTCTTTAGCATCATCAAGGCTATCACTCGACTTTTTGTTTTGTGAGAGTTGAAAAAGTTTCTTGTTTTGCTCTTTACTGCTGTGCTATGAAAACGGCCATTCTTCTTTATAGCGAGCTTTCCCTCGCGAAAGGTCGCCATTTTGAAATGGTTTTGGCCACGTTCGATATATCAATATTCACACATGGGTACGAGTCTTCATGGTTTAATTTAAACATTTTTTTGTTTAGAATATCCGTTGAGACTTGTAAGACAAAGAGCCATGAAATTTGACCATAAAGCCTCTTAGCCATGCCTGAATAAGAACGGGGCTTACGCTGTGTTATGCGCAGAACAGGATGCGCAGTGCAATACTAGGGAATCACCTTAAGACTTTGGTCACTTAGTGTTTGGTTAACACAGAACTTTTTATTTATTTGAAATCTAAAGAAAAATAAGAATTGATTTTTTGGTCACAGTAACACTTTAAGGCAACCTGTCATGATTGTAACAATTAAGTCAACAACTACCTCCTCCCATTTGGAAGATCATCATACACATCTAATATTGCCTTCACCTTTGTTTACAAAAACAAGGGCTCTCTAAAGAAGAGAATGACAAAACTACCAAATGTGTGGAGGAGGCAGAAAGACCTTTCAGTCTCCTCATTTTTCATCATCATCTCCTCCACTTCCTTTATTCATTTTAAATGAGGGAAGCGTGAACATAAAAAAGTTGAAATTATTCATTACAATTGTTAGTTTTGTTTGAATTGTTATTCAGGTTATAAAAGAATGGAGTACTGAATAACTGGCTTCTTGGCTAGGGGCTCTTCCACAAAAACCAATTGAAAGTGTTAACATTTTTTACAAAAGCCACCTTCTGATCTAACTCAACAAACTAACAGTCATTTGAAAACAGTAAAATAATGAGATCTTGCAACACACTATCAATATTGGTATTTGGGAGGGGCAAATATATCTTAAAGCTGGAATTTTCCCTAGAGTTTAGTCCAAGATTGTAACTCATTTCTCTCTAGATAACTTGCTTGATAACTGTAGCTTAAAGGGGTAACAAAATTGAAAATCTTAGTTGAACAGGGCCAAATTTTTGGGACATAGCAAATTTCAGCCCGGTTTTCACTGAAACATGAAAGTAATCTCTCTGAGGACTGAATCATTTCTGTGCTAAACTTAGGCTTAGCTACATAATTCCAGAACTTTTTTGGGAATTCTAGACATCAAAATGAATTTTAGAAAGTCTCGGGAATTTAAGAAAAAAATTGACAATTTCAAAAATTTCAGAGCAATTTGAACTTTCACCTGACATGCTGGAAACTTTTCACAGGCACAAACGTTGACAAAATGTGTTTTTTTGTATTCCAACCTACCAGGAGAGGGGTCAGTCGGTTCATATCCATTCCTCATCAGTGGTTATTCACCAAAAGGGGTCCTACAGTGCATCTAAGCAGCGGTTTCTCGCCACAGTTTCAGAATAAGAAACGAAATTTATGAGAATTTTCAGGAATTTTAGAGAGTTTTTGGAGAATTTTAGACATTTCTTTTGTTTGGGAAATTCCGGAAAGAATTTTAGACATTTTTTTGGGAATTATGTAGCTAAGCCTAGCTAAACTGGTGCACAGAATGTTCTGGTTTAGCACAGCACCTTATAAGTGGGCCACAGGTACACCAAGTTTGAGTGCATGAATGGCAGAAGAAACAAGTATGAATCCCATTTACCTATCATACTTTGGATGCACTCAGCCGCTGGAACAGCCTTTTTGTGATGGCTGCATTTGTGCAGCTTGCATCTCTTTGCAATAGAGACTGCTCCTGACAGCTGTGGACCAAGAGCTTCACCCTCCGCAATCACACATCTTGTGGTTACTGAACTTAAGTCAAGTATTTCTACCAATCACGACGAAGATGATTATAATGACAATGATAACGATGATGATGTTCAATTCCTGTTTTGTAGGAGAATTGTTTAGTACCCTTTTGTAATATTTGTTCCATAATGAAGGGATCACACTATAAGTATAAGTTGTTCTCTCGCTGCTAATAATTTTACTACAAACAATAATATGGAATGCATGTGATATAACACAATATCAGATTTGTTGGGAAATCAGTAGCCTTTCTTGCTAGATAGCCAAACAGCATGACTCCCCAGCATGTGGTATATCGAGATGGTCATCCAACCAGGTATTAAACCCATCAAACAGGACTTGTCTTCCCTTGGGTGATCCGTAACACTATAACATGAGATCGACGTTATCTGTCCTAGAACAGTGTGGCACCCAAACGATGAAATCGTATCACAATCAGTACCCTATGGACATCCTCCAGGACTAACACAATTGGAATGCATTTTCCTTCGTCAAACGCAATAATAATAATAATAATAATAATAATAATAATAATAATAATAATAATAATGATATAATTGTTATTAATATTAATAATTGAGTTATCACACTGAACAATTTTAAAGGCCAGCGGACTGGTTTTTAAGCCCAACAGTGATGCTCAGCTATACCTGCAGGAAAGCCACTGTTAAGCATACTATGTGCTTGCAGGCACCAGCAGATCTTAAAATGATTTTTTTTTTTGCCTTGCTTTGCCTTTGTTTGCCCCACAACCAAAGGAAAGGAACAGAATCTCAAACAATAATGTTATTATAGCCCCTGGAGCACTTTCCCAATCTCATGATCCACTAACTAGCTCAAACTGACCAGGTGTACTCCTCGGCAGTTAAGGCAAGTTTACTTGTGCCGTTAGAGAGAAGCAAGTCAGTTATTTGCAAAGAGTAGGATACAGAGTTCCCAGTTCATAATTATGGTAAAAATATCAGTGGCATCAATCATCTTTATTGATGTGCCACGCAGATCTGGTCAGGGTGTAGGGCTGGCGGCTGGGTCCAATAACTAATCCCAGACTCAGCATCTGATTTGGTTGAGTTTGTTGGTTCTCTACTCTGCTCCCAGTGGCCTTCGTTTTTTCTTGTTCATTTTTATTAACCCTTTGATACCCAAAACGGCCTAAATCGGCCAGACTTAGTATTTTACTCCAGATGTCTAACGCCAGACGATTTTACTCATCAATGGGGAACCCCCAGGAGTCAGCATAGTTGCGTTTTCACATTCAGAAAATAGACGGACAATCTTAACGGAGCAGTAATATGTAGTTTAAATAAAAGGCTGTTTTTGAATCAAGAGTTTCCGTTGACTGCAGTGAGAATTTTGGCGGGAAAAACCTTTTCATTCGAAAGCAAATGCTTAAAGCAACATGTATAAGCCCCTAATTGTTGCTTCTTTGATTTTTATTTTATGTGTGGGCATTTAAGATTTTGCTGTCTCGTCTCTGGTATTTGAGCCAAACTGTTAACATGCGAAAAAGTTGTCTCGCCTTCCAGGGTTATCCTACATGTACCGGCAGAGGCGTCACAAGTTGTCTCGCCCACCTCATGTAAACGGTTGATGGAATTTTTTAAACAAAGGAGTGGAAAAATATCTTGCCCAGGGTAACTCGGGGGGAGGCTTGTCTCGGGTACCCCGAGACCATATACAACTGTAAACAGGCCTTAAACTAATTGGAAAAGCATGCGCAGTACACATGGATATCATATCAAGTTCAATTCAAACTCAACTGAAAGGATACGTAATTGAATCGTTCCATCTAGGTATTTTGGCAGCTGTTCTTTAATGACTATTCGAGACTGTAACGCCGCCTGACAAAAAGTTCCGTCCACTGCATGGATATGAGAATAAAACTTCAAAACTTGAGTGACATGTGATGACTACTCTCAGGACGTAACATGTCGATCAAAGTCGATCATCGAAAACGTAGTCGATAAGTCGATGATACTCGATATTTGTCGATAATTGTCAATCGACAAGTTTAACTTGTCGATAAAAGTCGATAATCACAAGATTTTCAACCGAATATCGATTTTATCGACAAAAATGCTGACACATTTTTCAATCGCCCACGAAAATGTAAACAGCTTTCACGTAAATCCGTATGGCAATAAAGTTGAATAAAAAACTGAACAACCAAGGGGTCTGTCATTCATTACAAAATCGAATGTTTAAATTACCTTGAGAAATGATCAGTTAGTGTCAGCTGAGCTCTGCTGAGACTGAAGGGGTAGTTTCTAAAGAAACTGTGATGCTGCGTCGGTGGGGAAGTAGTATACAAAAATTGGTTTTATCAACGGAGTTGATAATGTAAATTGGCCACCGTACAGAGATTCTAAAAGCTGACATTTCGAGCGTTAGCCCTTCGTCAGAGCGAATCGTTAGTCTGCTGAGACTGCTGAGCTAACTCGTGTCCTGTAGCATAACTCATAACTCGAAACCAGCCTAGTCCCTAGGGCCCCTTCTTTCCGCGAGTCGGAAAGATGAGAGACCCTGGGAACTCTAAGTGATCATTCGGGAGACGGAGCGGGCAAAATTTAGAAATTTAGAAGCATGTAGCAGAAAAGGGTAATTTCTCTGTGTTTATTCAGGTTTATTTGAGGTTCCAATTACAATGTAAATCGGTAAAATAAAGTCTTGGCATAGCCAATCCTGCTTCAGTAAACTGTGCTTGGCAACTGTAGCCTCGTCTCCCGCCATAAACCTTTTTTTTTTTGTATTTCCGATACTTGTCGATTGAAATCGATCAAAGTCGATCACAGTCGATCAAAGTCGACAATCACAAAAAAATGTGTGATCGACTTTTATCGACATCCGATATTTGTCGATTGATTAGTATCGAATTTGATCGACAACGATCGACTTTTATCGACTATCGAAATTATCGACATGTTACGTCCTGCTACTCTTAAGGGTTGCAAGTCAAATAGCAACTTAAATGAATCCACATTTAAACATATAGTTGAGAAAGACGTAATAAAAGGATAGACTAACCTAATATTTGGTAAGGTTGGAAAACTCCGAAGGCATTCTTGAACAACGTTAGATACCTTTTTGCATGCTTTACTCGCTTTATCCTCATCGTGCCTTTTCTCATACATCAAGTGTTGACTACGGATATGCCAAACCGCTGTTTAATCTGTCGTACGGCTCGATGCCTCGATCGGGTGGTAACACAGGCTACTTGAATATAACGTTATAAATTAGAGGATAGATGATCTTTTTTTTTGTATTTATACAAATTTGACTTGAAAGCTTTCCTTTTTCTCTCGGATTATCATATAAAGGCATGCAAGAAAAATATTCGCAAAGATGTTACACACCACAAAAATAGCCGTTTCTTGGGTATCCTGTGGACAGCATTCTTGACTATTTATCACGTGATCGTCTTCCATGCTTCCCTTTTCAAGCGTGTATCATGGCGGCGTGGTTCATTGTTCTTGCCGTCTTGGCGGTTTTTGCGCCTTTAAATTCTTCAGGTGAGTTCTACACTACCACAGCAAAATATTTATGTTCCCCTTAAGGGTGTACTTTTATTTTAACTCGCTATTATGGCAGCATTTGGGACATTTTGTCATCTTTCAAGACGGATACACTCTTCAACGAGGCAAGCATTTATAAAATTAATTTGTCGGTCTTGTTTCGTAATTCGCCTCTGCGCGCTGTGTTTTTGTGTTGTGGTTCTAATTTGTGGAACGATTCTAGAATACCAGGTCACTATTAGGTTCTTGTGAGATGGGACCTATGGTTTATAGTATTTCCCCGAGAAGCCTTGGAAGTCCATAGGCAGCCCAAGTTCGCGTCACTGGAGAGCGTGTAATAATTGATTACTAGTGGGAAGATGACCTTTGAGTGCAAGCGGTGTTGCGTTACAGGCGGCCGTTGAGAATTTAAACGCGTTGTAACTGCAACTGTATGGGAAATAAAATACCGTCGATTATGAAGCCTAAAAAACGCTCAATTTAACATTCATTCAATAAAAGGGATTAAAATGACTCACCTCTGGTGTATTCTTGTGCTTTTTGGAGCATATTTTACCTTTTCGGGAATTCCGTGTTTCCAGTGTTCTAAGAAGAAGTCAAGGCTGCACACTACGATTCCGACCGTTGTCAGCTCAGAGGCGGTTTGCGCCTCGAAAATCCATCCCAGACGCAATTTTTTTCACGCAAAGCTAAAGCCACATCATTTGCGAACCTCGGTGAATGTTTCGTCGTCAAAAATCCCCAAGCACTTGGCTGGAAATGAGCATTTTCTGCTTCCAATTACACGATACACGATAGCTGATGAAGTTAACGGCTGGTGATCATGTATCATGACTTGAAGCTTGGGCCCGAGGTCTAATCAACTCCATCCGACGAGCAGAGATGTATCCAGAGTGCGTCATTGCATCCTGGGACGCACTCGTTTTCCTTTTGGACGCATAGATTATGGAACAAAGGGTCCAATTGGACGCAGAAAAAAAAATCGAATGTTTATGCAAATTACAAACGCCAGGAAAAACATGCGAATGGCGTATTTCACAAGGAAATTGAACATTCCCATTTCTCACAACGGAAAAATGATCGAGTTCCTTAAATTTCAAGATAAGCTGTTATTTTCGGATTTTTGTAGTCAAATAATTTCGTTTTTTCAACCATTGTGTCCAGCTTCAGGAGTTCAGTTTTGAATTCGCACGTGTTGCGTGACATGATCTGAGCTGTTTGTTAGGCGAAACAATCGGCGACACCTTTCGATCTTCCGCCAGTGATAACTAAACATTTCAGTCGAAGTTCAGTTTGTTGCATACTTTTCAAGTGAATTTCAAGCATTAGTTCGCTTATCGTGAGAGAAATGACAGAGAATCCAACTGCAAAGTATGTTAAATTTTTGTTTTGTGCAACCCTGTTGATATTAATTCCGGGTGCGCACGTGTCATCGTCTCGGTTCTTGTCTTGCACGTAACTTGTCTGTTTTGCCAATTATGCAACTTTTCTTCGGAGTTAGTGTTAAAATTAACGTGTTGAACATGAAACTTGAATGTATTCAATCGCTTGATTATTAACATTGGCCGTGGCGAAGTCACGGCCGCACAGGCCGATGATGAACTGTGTATCGATCGCTTACATTTGTTTACTCTTTTGTTCCTAAATTACACCTCAAATGTTGTTGAAATAAATGATGCTCTTTTAGGGAAAATTGAGATTCAGTTCTGTTTTTTTTCACTGTGGAGATCTAGATAATTTATCAACTGGAGCCAACAGTTCCTAGAGCATACGGATTCCTCGAGACGTTTTCAGATGTGATCGATGGAGCTTTGACAGCCCATACATTTTGATTGATGAATCAACAGTTTCAAAGAAATTGATCATTTTAAGTACATGTTTTTGGGAAGAGATAAGGCTTTATATTTGTCCAGTTAGAAATCTGAAAGGGTACTGCAGCAGCAATTAAGAGGCAATAGATCGCATGTTAATTCTTGAATATTAACTAGCTGGACCCCCAAAATTTTGCAATGGACCCCCAAATTTTTCAAAAAGGGGTCCAGAGGACCCCCAAATTTGAAAACCTGGATACATCTCTGCGACGAGGTACAGTCATTTCATGTACAACACTTACCCCATCCCCACAGCGGCTTCTCGAACAGCTCCCATGGATACGAGAAGCCGCTGTGGGGATGGGGTAAGTGTTGAGCGTTTTTTAGGCTTCATAATCGACGGTATTTTATTTTCCATGCAAAGTCTTACAACGCGTTTAAATTCTCAACGCCTGTAACGCAACACCGCTTGCACTCAAAGGTCATCTTCCCACTAGTAATCAATTATTACACGCTCTCTAGTGACACGAACTCGGGCTGCCTATACGAAGTCTAACGATTTTACAGCGCACCAGTGGCTCAGTTGGTTGAGCACCGGGCTGCCATGCAAGAGGTCGTGAGTTCGACTCCGGCCGGACCAACACTCAGGGTCTTTAAAGGGAACCTCCACTAAAACAACAAAATAGCTTTAAACCACAGAACATAATGTTAACAATTGGAATTGCTCAATCTTTTTCCAATGAAAGCGTTTGTATTCGAGAAAAATAAATTCCAAAAACGCTTATTTTGGTTTTTAAATTTCCTGGGCGCCGCCATCTTGAATAATTGTGACGTAACTTGGTTGCCCTATTGTTCCAGAACAATCGCTCTTTGTATCAGAACAATAGGGCAACCAAGTTACGTCACAATTATTCAAGATGGCGGCGCCCATGAAATTTGAAAGCCAAAATAAGCGTTTTTGGAATTTATTTTTCTCGAATACAAACATTTTCATTGGAAAAAGATTGAGCAATTCCAATTGTAAACATTATGTTCTGTGGTTTAAAGTTATTTTGTTGTTTTAGTGGAGGTTCCCTTTAAATAACTGAGGAGAAAGTGCTGCCTTTGTAATTACATCCGCAAATGGTAAGACTTTCAAGTCTTCTCGGATAAGGACGATAAGCCGGAGGTCCCGTCTCACAAATAATTTCCATGTTCATTAGTTCCCTGTAGGACGTTAAAGAACCCGCACACTATTCGGGAAGAGTAGGGGATGAAGTTCCCGGTGTTGTGGCTGTCCTCTGTGATTATATGGGTGGGTGGATATAGCAGGTCCACATCAGCTGAATAGCTGCCAAAACTTCAACCTGCTTAAACAAATAACAAACAAACAAACAGTTGTAATGGTTAAACAAAATATGCTGAAATTGCAGTCAGGAATTTGCATAATGACTATAAGAAATGTTGGACACTGACTTATTTGAACGTCAAACGATGAGAGAACGTCGTTTGACGTTCAAATAAGTCAGTGTCCAACATTTCTTATAGCCAGTTGTAATGGTTATAACCTAGCCCTTAGCATTATTAGCATGCCAACCTGTTGGTTGGGTTCAAAACTGTGACCTTAATAGACTACAGTGTACTTTGAGGATACAGTGGCCATTTTGGTTCTATTGTTGAAAAAGATATTATTGGATGCTCAAGGGGCAAATTAATGTGTATTTTGCCCCCTGGGCATAACCATCATGTTTTTAAACAATAGAAATCGAAATGGCCGTATGATAAAATAGTCTTCACATATTCCTTGCATGGAAGTCTGGTTTTCAACATGGCACTGAGCCATGTGGTTGGTGGTCGGTGCTCTTGAGAGTGCAGAGATTATTATTAAGCATCACGATTACGGCAAAGGGCAAGCGTTAATTAAAATTTGTGTTTTGCCAAAACTCAAAGAAATGTTTCATTTTAGCTTATATTTTGCCTGTTTGCTACAGATATTGAGTGACTATCTGTAGCAAACAGACAAAATACATGTACAAACTAAAATGAAACACAAATGGGTTGCAATAAATCAGTTGAATGTGTTGCGTGCTGGAATAACCAAGAGATGTCTGGGAACAAGGCATAAGTGAAAAGAACTCCCGAATATGATATAAGGCACCCAACAAAAGTGTGACAATGAGCAGTTACCCTTTTAAACTATTATTTAGTTAGTTATACACTGTTACAGTTACTTCGGTTAAAGATTAAGTTAAGCAGTTCCTAAAGCAAGTTTACTGTCTTTCATGGCCATTCAGGTATTGATCTTGATTACCGGTAACTTCAAACTCCCAAGTTCTACAGACTGTAGACAACAATGCTTGGCTTCATGATTCATTGGATTCTTTCCACTCACTGGATTTTCTGTGTACACATACTCATACAGAGGACTTCATAATAACTCTGAATTCTTTGTCTTCCTGTTTTGGCTATCGTCTCTTTCTTCTTTCCGGATATACATGTAGCGAGGTCAAATGTTATAGTTCCTCCATAGTTGTTGCAGTTGACTATACATATACATGTAGCATCCATAGTATACGTTCAATCACTGCCAGCCATGAGGATAAGCCCTTGGGCAAAATAAGAGACTCAGCCCCTTCTATTATTTTACAAGCCTGCTTTTATACTTATACTCTAAGCATCTAGAATGTTCTGTAGCTATTTATAGTGTAATAATCATTACAAGGTCTACTACACTGTACATGTATTTTGTGGAAACTGCTGAGTCGTATCAAAGAAATTTCTGGAATATTACAGATTGTAAGATAATTCTAGAAATGTCTGGAATTGCATTACAGATAAACTAAAAGTAATTCTGATCCTCATAACAAACGAAGAATTTTACTATTGGTGGGAGAATTCTTGCTGCCACAAAATCATATTGTCACACAATTTCTTTCTTGTTAATTCATTATTTTGACTTTTAGGTGAAACTTGTGTTGGAGCCAAGCCAACCCCTGAAATCTACACCACAAGGAACATTCTTCTGTCTACAGAAAGTGTATTTATTGTTGAGTTTTCTCTCAGATGTGACAACAATCCAAAGGTATCAAAAATGACTTGACCTTTATTCCTTGTTAATGAGTTTCTGAAGAAAATGAAAAATGACAGACATCGTATTAATTTTTGTTCATGATTTATTACCCATTGTCAATTACATTCAACGACGGGACATGCAAGTTTGTTGGGGGTTCTGTCAAGACAGTTGATAGGAGCTTTTAATTTGTAACAAAGATACTATGATTCTCAGTTGATTATGACGCTAGGGGAGTTTGGTGACAAAGTTTCAGCTTAAAAGTTACCATGTTGTCAAGGACAACTTGCTTCATTTCCAAGGGTAACTTTTTGGGGTGTGATGTCATTTATCTGGTAACTGTTGCCAGTTTGAATTTAAGCGTTGCCATTTGTAAATTTTGGCAGGCCCATCGCTCGTGAAGTCTAGGCCCTAAAAGTTACTTTTGGAAATGAAGGAAGTTGCCCTTGACAACATGGTAACTTTAACGTAGAAACTTTGTCACCCAACTTTTGTAGTGTCATACTCAACTGGGAATCGTAGTAACTGTATATGGCCCTTCTGAAAGTGTGTAACCATACAATGAGTTTAAGAAGTATTGCTTTGCAAAAACAGGGTGTGAGCTTATATGCTGAAGTAAATGGAAAAGTTTTACCTGTGACAGTATCATCTGATGATGCAAAATACCAGGTCAGTTTAACACCTCACTCAATAAAATGACTTGATCAACATTGAACAAGAGCTGTTGAATGATAATAATAATTATTGTTGCAATGTACATGTAGTAATCCAGAATTATTGTCATATTTTGTATAGTTGCATTTAAGTTTCTGTGGCAACCTCACTTTGGATTTAGAGTATCAAAATGGCTGACAGGAGGTTTGCTATTTCCCATATAAGAAAATTCCTATCCATGAACATCTGAGATCCTTGGTCACGCCTTCGTAACCTCCAAGGTGGACCATCGCAACTCTCTACTATACAGTTTTCCGAAATATGTCGTTAAAAAGCTTCATTCAATACAGAATGCTGCTGCTTGACTTATTACACATTCCTGCAAGTATGACCATGTCGCCCTTATCCTTTTTGACCTGCACTGGCTTCCGGTTTCAGAGTGAATCAAATAGGCCATTTCCGAGTTCATGTCTCCCTCATCTTCAAAGCGAGTCTAAGTGCGAAGTTTTTCTTATGAAAATTAGTTTTCATTCATGTGTAAAACAGAACTAATTATCATCACAGAAACTTTGCACGTAGACTCGCTTTGAAGATGAGGGAGACATGAACTCGGAAATGGCCTATTCAAAATCATTGTGCTCACCTGCATGTACAAAGCTCTTCATCAACAGTCTCTTATCTACTTTCAAGACCTGATACTCTAGAACATTGCAGTGCTCTTCATCATTACGTCTGGATCCTTTTAACGTTGTAGCTTTAATCTTGAGTCACATGGCTCAAGAGCTTTCTGTTTCTGCTCCTGAACTCTGGAACAAGCTACCAAATGGTATTCGCTCTTGTAGCAATTTAAAACTCTTTTTCACATGTGGTTTTCATAATCACAGGTGAGCTGGGCAGATTCCCACAAGGAGGCAAAAGCTGGGCTTTATACACTGAGTTTTTATGATGATGAAGGATATGCTGCTTACAGAAAGGTACAGTAGCATTCTTGTTTGCATCTGAGAATAGGCAACTTTCACGATAGTGCCATTGGACTACATGTACAACTACCACAATTCAGTTTGTATTTTGTTTTCATTGTGGGGTAGAAATACTGTAACAATACATTGTAGCTCTACATGTAAATAACTTGAGACAAGCAAAACCTAAAGGATTCTGGTAGTTGTAGTCAAATGGCATCATCATTGTCTTATTTTTATTTGTTTTGTACAACACTTCTTGATGAGGCTTCCCCAATGGGTAGCTTTGTTTTTTAAGTCAAGTCCAGTCTATGATGAACTTTCTGTCAATCCAATGAAAAGGAATGATTACATATCAAGCCAAATCAAGTCTGATTACTGGAACTTGAGATTTATTAATACACGTAATTTATGATTTACCAGAGTAACATAAAATACATGTAACATGTAACTTTACGTCTAATGTGTTTAACACAAATTGCTCGAAATGGAAATACAATACTTTTTTTGTCCACCCAAATTTTGAATAAGGATTGTTTCCAGTTTAAGAGAAAACAAAAACAATGCTTATTCAAAATTTGGGTGGACAAACAAAGAGTATTGGGGTATCTTCCGTTTCGGGCAATTAATGGACTAAACTTGTTATATTTAACAGAAAGTGACTCGACATGAAATTTTAACTTCAGTTGGTGGGTCACTAATAGCACTTATGTTCAATGTTGATCGTTTGCCTTTCTGTTGTTACAAAATAGTTGTTGTTGCCATCTATTGATATGACAGAAACATATTCAATAAACGACTTGAAATGAAGATGAAGAAAGTGAGACAAATAGGGTAACTCATCTCAGTGGTAACCCTTGCCAACAAGGCTTGACTATTGTGATTATTCTCAAACAGGTGGCTCCTTCTATTTTGCATTCTTACTCAAGTGAATTGATGACCTGGTGTGCCTGTGACATCCCATAAAACAGGCAGATTGTTTTGACTTTGTCATGTGCATCATGCACATGTAAACGCTCTTTTGCCTCAATAGTTTACATGTACATTAAGTTTGCATTGCTCCCACCTGCAAACCAGAGTCATTTGCCTTAGTATATTGTTATGACGCACACCTACAATACAGTGTTGCAAAAATGCAGCTGGTTTGGTGAAAATGGCTCCTTGTTTAACAATTAGACCCGTTGCCTTAAGAGTGGTTTTCAATTGAGTGTCGAAAGTATTTAGCAAATTACTTTATTGGTTTTGCATTGTACTTTGCTCAGTGATCCGTTCAAAGTTCTCAAGCCACTTTTTCAACTAATCAGAAGTTTAAACCAAAACTAATCGTGGCTTGCACGTGCACCTTAATTTTTCCAGCGCTTTGTGTCGGCTATGTGTAATTACTTCTAGTTTTGATTGGTTTACTGGATTGTCTCTGTCCTTTTTGATTGGCCAAAGTAATTACTCTGGTGTTTGTTTTAGGACACTCATTTGAAAACCGCTTTAAGGATGAAGGGTCTAATAATTATTGTTTTAGTATCACCCAACTTTTCAGACAGAAAAGGCAATGATAAAGTTAGCAAATGCAAGTTAAAGATTAATATTAATTTTATTTGGGAATGAAACGAAAGAAAGCGTCATGCTTTTCATTACTCAAGGACTGCACATTACTAATAGTCCTCTAGTAGCATAGCCAATTAAAATGTAGGATTTGCATTAGTCTACATGTTCTTGTTGGGTGATACTAATAAGGAAGATTTACAAAGAATGTGTCAGTGGTATTGCATTTACAATAGTTGGAGGAAAAACTTCTTTTGTAAGCTTGCATGTGAAAATAATACAATCATTTGGTAAAATGTGACAGGAGTTGTAGAATTACATGTACATTGTAAATGGAGAATTGGCAGGGTAGATGTCCATCTGTTATTGATATAGGGTTTGTGAAAAAGCAAGATGAAAGTTTGTTCAAGTAAGGAAAAAATTAATACATCTAAGTTCTTTCTTTCCTATTTTTGCCCAGGCACAGAGAAGTGGCACTGTAAATGAAGCTAAGCCTTTGTTTACGATTGACTTCAATCATAAGGTACCATGTCTGGGGGACTACCTTGTATAAAGAGTTTATGTACATCATGTACCTTGCATAAAATAGTCCAGGTTGTAGCTTGAGTTAGGCTTTTAGTGTAATCTGTTAACATTATGAATCAGTGTA
The DNA here is from genome assembly GCF_036669935.1 of Montipora foliosa. NCBI lineage: Eukaryota > Metazoa > Cnidaria > Anthozoa > Scleractinia > Acroporidae > Montipora > Montipora foliosa. The sequence continues at coordinate 19,454,054 of NC_090875.1, forward strand.
ACTTTTAATCTCGTGTGTATAGCTAATGGGTTACAGTAGTTCCTTAACCCATGAACTCTTCAGGCTTCCCAGTTTGTAAGATAAACTCCCAGGAGTTTATGGGTTAATAAACTGTATTGCTCCAGCTATACGTTGGTGGGTGAATGAAGCATGATTGTTTGGCTCTATTAACTGAGCTGATAGAAATTTAAGGTACAATTGTACATGTCAGCCTGCCTATGTGCCAATAGCTTTGCTCCACTGAACGAAAATAAAAACCTCCCAATCTTTGCATTTTCTATGTAAGGCTGAGGTTCAAGGCGTCAACTTTTTTATCCCCCTACAGCAGTTGAAGTAAAAATTAATTTATTCAGTAACTGCATTGATACCGTATTTACCCGTGTATAATACGCACCTCAATTTTGGACTGCATTTTGAGAAAAAAAGTTCAAGTAGAAAACAGAGAAATTGTTCATGCAAGACTTGCGTCAAAAAAATCCATGTTCTGGATAAGAAAAATTCCGCTTCTTACAACAGTAAAGTAAATATAAGCCTATGTGAGTTGTTTATGCAAACTCTAATTCGTACATGTAGTCACAATTCATCAACAAACTTGTTCATTTTGTTGCTTGTGCACAACATCATCTTGTTACTCGATACTTGACAGTCAAATACATTTTGTACTATTGCTACCCAAAGAGTTTGTGATGAACATCTATACCAAGATTAAACAATGATTGTTACATCTCTAAGAGGATCTGAAACATCTTGTGGGTAGGAATTTTCATGTGTCACCCTACAATATAATGCATTGTGTTAGCATTCTATAATAGTTGTGGTTTCAAACGTTTTTATCCTAGGGTGCTGGACGTGAAGGGCTTTTTGTTCAGACAGAATTCATTGCTGTTGTTGCGGCTTTGTTGATTTGGTGGAGTGCTAATAATGTCAAAAGCAAGATACAAGAATCGTAACTGTTTTTGTAAATGGCCGAATTTTAAATTTATTGACTGTCTTGTTTTTATTTAATAAAGTAGAATTCAAAATTAAAGTTATTGTGCTGACCTTTGTTAATGTAATAACTGGCCTTATGAAGCTTACAGAAGGTTAACTTTCCGAAGATGGAACTTTTGAGGGGCTTTGGGAGTGTCCCAGAAAAATATAATGTTCACAGCGCTTGGAACAATGCCCAGAAACTGATCACTAACTCTTTGGGTCCTGGGCAATGTAATTTTCTGGTCGTGGTTGTCTACCATGAAGGGTTTTCATTGAGTCAGCTGATGCAAGAAAGAGGTAAATATCTTAAGTAATATGATTTGTACATTGTTCAGTTGTGCAATGAAGTTTCGATTGAAAGGGCCAGAGATTACATGTATGTGGGAGAATTGTTAGCATGCTCCGTTTCAAAGAAGGAGATAATAATTTGTTTTTTCTGATGCAAACCAGTGAAAGTCCTTTTCATTTGAATATGTAAAGTGCCCCTGTGATAAAAAGATAACTTCCTTTTTTTTCTTCAGGTTTTGAAAGTTGTTTTCTCAACACCTGACTTGCAAAATTTTGATCTTTGACTTTGATCCAAAGGCTGTTTTTTGAGTGTAAATTTTCAATTTCACGGTCCACCATTACTTACGTTCAAAACTGACTGAGTGGACCTCAGAGAGTTGGATCCAGGGAAAAGTGAGGTCATTTACTCAGTAGCTTAAAATTTCAGTGTGTGGGTGCAGCTTATTATCATTTTTATACATTTGTATGTGAAATGCCAGTTTAAGTCTGAAAGCCCAAAACTCCCGTGCTGCCTATTAATTCTGCGGCATACACACGCATTGCATTCTTGAACTGCTGAGCCTTTGACATCATTTTCTCCTCAATCCAGCACTCTCAAGACTTTAGTAATGACAGACCATGAAATAGGAAAATTCCTGTTAAAATAAACAGGTGTCTTTTAAAATCAAGGCTTAAAATTTTGGTCACTTGGTGTTTAGTGAACATAGTTTTGAAATTCAAAGAAAAGTAAGAATTGATTTTTTTGGTCGCAGGGGCACTTTAACTGTAATTATTGTTTCTTGTTTAAAGTTATCTTTAGGAGGAGAGGAGGTCCCTGTCAAAAGGTAGGTTTTGAAATCTTTGATGTTTTGTCACCAAGAATTGTGGATACAGACTGTATGTGTTTTCAAGTCATGCGGTCAAAAAAACAAGTTACAATGTATTTTGATATTATTTTTATTGGGAGAAGAATAAAGAACTTTGTGTACCAAACATTTGGTTCAGTGAATTCTGCATTTTAACTCTTCTCGCTTTTAGGTACAAAGAAACAGTGACTGAGATGGTGACTGAATGTTCCCACAAGAAAGCAGAATTTGAGCCTTTATTTGCATCTGCTGCCCACAGAAAGGTATCTTGCATTTGTCTTGCTGTTAAAAATACATGTACAGTAACTTCTTACGTGATCTTTGGGGCCTCCCTCATGGATAGCTTTGTTATTAATTTTGTAAAGTCAAGTCCAGTTTATGATGATTATCTGTCAATCCAATGAAATGGAATGATTACAATTAATCAAGCCATGACAAGTCTGATTACTGCGACTTGCCTTCACAGTTACATTATGGTGTGAATAGTTGCATTACCGGTAATTTTGAACTATCATCATCATCATCATCGTCATCATCATCATCATCATCATCATAATAATAATAATAATAATAATAATACCAACTTTATTCATTTAATTCAATGAAAGGGAAGAAAACCAGAGGTTATCCCTATCAGGGGTATCAACCCACAGCCAGATGTAATATTATTGACTGAGAGTCGATTTTGATGAGGGAGGAAAACCGGTTTACCTGGAGAAAAAGCCTCAGAGTCAGGTTGAGATTGACTGAAACTCAGCCCACATACGACCTCAAGGCCAGGGTTGTACCCAGGTCACAGAGGTGGGAGGCATGGTTAATAACTGCTAAACCACCCAGTCGTATACAAAATGACACACACACATTACAGGTACTTTAAGGCATGGTTACAACACAAGTGGCAAAGTGGTACACATATCCCATTTACAAACTTGAGGAAAAACATCTAATTTTGTATGTGCAAAATATGACAAAAATTTGTGTGCTATATAATACTGTTAAGTAGTAAATCTGGCATTCGTTGTGCACATGTTACCTTTAGTATTGTGGCTTGTAAACCGTAGAATCTTGCAGGTTGGGGAAATTACTCTTTTTTTTCTTTGCTCTTTTTCTTGGGCCTAGGCACAGAGAAGTGGTACTGAGAATAGCTTAAACGGAATTCAATCATAAGGTAAGCTTAACAACTAGCCTGAAAACTTCCTCAGTCTTAGGCTGTAGCTCAAGTTGTCTGAGTTTGATGTTTTATTACATCTTTGACAGAATATGTTTCTGATTGGCTAATGAATAATGCATAAATAAGTTTAAGAATGCAGTATTGCAGTTGCTATGGAAACACTGCGATGGAGTAATTTTTGTTGAGTATATGAATAAAAAATCCTATGAACTTGTTCATTTGGTGATTCATTTTATGGACACAAGTGATGTATTGAAAGTTCGCAAAGTTGCTCAAGCTGTACTGTCGCTCACAGAACCAATCAAAATCAAGAATTGTTTAATACTGTACTTACCATTAGTCAGAAAAAGAGGTTTGTTGTTTTTAAAAGAAAAGTAAACATTGTCATGGTAATTTATAGTTTTAGATATAACCCATTTCTTTCCTCAGGCACCTCTCCAGAGTTGACGAGCAAAATCGTCTGGCGTTAGGCAATAAAATCTGTTAAATCTCATTCGCAGGAGTGCATGGGTTAAAGGATTTCTTACTCTCCTCGCTGTTGCAGTAAATTGCCACCCAATCAAGAGAATGTGATGAAAATTTCTACTATGATTTAAACCATTGCATTCTCAGAAGA
>NC_090875.1:19462945-19472945 GCF_036669935.1 Montipora foliosa
GTTGATGACGTAACTTGAGACTCATCAGTTCAAACAAGTTACTTAATGTTGTTTTTATTAAAGAACTCACAAAAACCTTACTCTTACTGACGTACTGTTTCAGTCGGTTCGTTTCTAGCATTTCCACGATTAAAACTATACATTACTCCTTTAGTTATTGGTTTTCTTTTTCCGCTGATAAGCGGCAATTATCCGTGCCCCCAGTCATGTTCCCAGAGAAACTCCCCCCCCCCTCCCCCTAAGAAAAGCCAACATCTTCATGAGTGACTTGGCAATGGGCTCTATTACTTTTTTCGATGAAATTCAAAAAATTTCTTTTTGAAAGGCTGATTGCTTCGGAAAGTTACCGACTTAGTAACAAAATGTTCCTAGCCTTCCATCTTATTGTTCTATGGTCAAATTTTTTACCATAGAACAATAAATAAGAAGGAAGGCTTATTCAGTAGTCGCGCACCAAAAGGTATTAAAATACCTTCTCTCATATTTGCTTCTACCACCTTTGAAGTACTTGTAATAAAAGGACCCATCCCTCCCTCCCCTCCCTTGAATCTGTTTTTAACATACATATATCATTAGTTTTTTTTTTTTTTTTTTTGTCAAATTGCTACTACTATAAAAAAAAGCAGTTCTCGTTTTTCTATACATTTCAAAAGTATTCAGTTGCGTTAAATGCTCAACAGGCGATGCTCAATGTGCCTTAATTAGTATGCAGCACTGTGACGAGAGTTTTTGGCTTTCAGATTCTCAATTTCGTGTTCTGCATACTAATTAAGCCGCATTTACACCCTTTATTTTAAAGCCGTGGGTAAATTGCGTCACTTTCTCGTCGATCCGGATCGCTGAAACGCACCAAGCAATGGCGGACCGTTCAAAATAAAAAGTTTATACTCTTGAAATGATTGCATAAAATCTCACAATTTGAATATTCAGCACAAGAACTTTCGAAATGTAAAGGAAAACGAGAAGTGAATTTTGATCGTAGCACTTTTAAATTAATTGTAAATGCATTTGTTTTTTTTTTTTAGCTTTGTTTTTTGTCCTTTTTTTGTTTTTTTGTTTTTTTCATTTTAAAGATTGATTTGTTTTTAATCGATGATTGTCCTTCATCTTTCAGTCGAAAAAACAAAATCCTAAACCAACGAGTCAGTGCCTGTTCATAATTCAGCATTGCGCTCCAATTTGCGAGATCCACAAATAAATCTCTTGCGTACCCAGCCAAGTATTCGTCTCATGCAGTTTTTCTAAAAGAAGAAAAGGAAAAGAAAATGAACATATATACTGTGATCCTCGGTGCTACAGGTCACGTTGTAATACTATCCAGAAGAATAAAACGTGGCCTCAGTTAACGACAATTACTTTAGTTTTAAATACCGGAGTGCTTCATTTTTCCCTTCAAACTTGGTGGAAGAAACCACGAATATTTGAAATAGACCGACTGATGCTTGATTCACGTATAAGTAAACAAACAAACCAATTTAATTTATTACTAATAAACTTTAATAAATTAGGGTCTCCAGAGACGAGGCAAGTTGTTGTCGATAACAAAAAATATCGATGACAAACACTGCTTGTGTGAATCAAGTTATCGACTACAAACTGCCAAAAATCAAGGCATCGACAACAAAGTTTGTCATCGACAACTAAAGTAGGTTTCTTTTTCAAAAGAAAAAAACTGTCTTAGTTGTCGATAACAAACGCGGCCGTTTTATTATCGACAACTTCCTCTTTCCGTTCTGAGAGCAAGTTATCGATTACTATTAAATTTATACCTCTTACTGACCGAGTTCGAGGTCCGTACTGTAAGTTACGGACCGAGATTTTCGCGCGGGTCATAAACCAACGGGAAAAAACGAGGATCCGTAACTTACAGTACGGACCGAGAAAACGAGGTTAGTAAGATATTTATTATATTTCTGAGGATAACCGGCGCGCGGGCAAGGAAACTAGTCAAAGTGAAGCGGAAGGTTCAACTGCCACAAAGAATGCCGTGTCAAAATCCCAAAAACTAAATCTTCTTGGCTGTTAAGTTTGAAATAGTTGCTTGCCAGGTTCAAACAGTTTTCAGTACAAGTTTATGCAACAGAAATGACATGAAAAACTCGCTAGATGATGTTTTGTCGAAATTTTAAATATAGCGGGCTGTTCAGCGGGCCGTACTGTAGAATACGGCCCGCTAATTTAGCCAATTACAGCGCGCGTACTATCTGAGAGATGTAATAAAAAAGTTTATTTCGCAGCGTCGCAAACGATTTTTAAAGTAAGTGGTTCTTCATTTCTTGCCACTATTTTCTCAGGCTCCCGTAAAAAATACCGATTATCGACGACTGAACCTTCCGCGGTCTGTGGAACGGATTTCCTAACATTAACAGTTGTCGATTTAAATAACTTGAACTTTTCGACTGTAAACAGTTGTCGATAACAACTTATCTAATCCGTGGAGGGCCTTAGTTTTTAAAAACAAAAAAATAAAAAATTTCAGAAAAAAGACAAACTGAATAAAGCAGGTAATGATTGCCGGAATGATTTAATTAACGAACGACCAATCCACTTGGTTCTCACTAGCAGCATTAAAAAGCAGGTTAGCTATAGGGCGGAAAAAGCTCTTGGTCAAGTGTGCATCTTTTGAGTAACAAAGCGATAGTGAAACCCTTTGTTTTCGCATTCAAGTTTGATGACTTAATTTAAATGAAAGTGATGAAGATAGAGCTCAAAAATGTATAAATTGTAAACAATGTCATAGTATCGTCATAATTGCAAAATATCAAATGAATCCTATACTATTTACACCACAGCGCACAATCTTTCTTTCACACTAAGATAGCAGAATCATCTAACCAAACATGTGTGCTAAAGTGGGTCGTATTCACATTATGATTGTAGCTCTGTCAGCCTACCTTCGGTTTTACGTCTTTCCAGCAGCCCTCGCTGCGGATATTACTTGCTCCGCTAACATCTACCTCCATTCCATCGCGTAGGGAGGATACGCATTCGACTTGTAATGTGGAGACTGCGTCTGCGTCATTTAAAATTTCTTTAATTCCAGATCGTTCTTCCACATCATCTTCCTTGCTAGCACTTAGCTCGTAGAAATCCATCTCCATCCCATCGCCTCGATAGGATGCGCATTCGACTTGCATTTCAGTGGAGACTGCGTCTGCGTCATTTAAAGTTTCTTGGATTCCAGATCGTTCCTCCACATCATCTTCCTTGCTAGCACTTGGCTCATAGACATCCATTTCCATCCCATCGCCTCGATAGGATGCGCATTCGACTTGCATTTCAGTAGAGACTGCGTCTGCGTCATTTAAAGTTTCTTGGATTCCAGATCGTTCCTCCACACCATTTTCCTTGCTAGCACTTGGCTCGTAGACATCCATCTCCATCCCATCGCCTCGATAGGATGCGCATTCGACTTGCATTTCAATGGAAACTGCGTCTGCGTCATTTAAAGTTTCTTGGATTCCAGATCGTTCCTCCACACCATTTTCCTTGCTAGCACTTGGCTCGTAGACATCCATCTCCATCCCATCGCCTCGATAGAATGCGCATTCGACTTGCATTTCAGTGGAGACTGCGTCTGCGTCACTTAAAGTTTCTTGGATTCCAGATCGTTCCTCTACATCATCTTCCTTGCTAGCACTTGGCTCATAGACATCCATTTCCATCCCATGGCCTCGATAGGATGCGCATTCGACTTGCATTTCAGTGGAGACTGCGTCTGCGTGATTTAAAGTTTCTTGGATTCCAGATCGTTCCTCCACGCCATTTTCCTTGCTAGCACTTGGCTCGTAGACATCCATCTCCATCCCATCGCCTCGATAGGATGCGCATTCGACTTGCATTTCAGTGGAGACTGCGTCTGCGTCATTTAAAGTTTCTTGGACTTCAGATGGTTCCTCCACATCATCTTCCTTTGTAGCACTTGGCTCGTAGATATCCATCTCCATCCCATCGCCTCGATAGGATGCGCATTCGACTTGCATTTCAGTGGAGACTGCGTCTGCGTTATTTAGAGTTTCTTGGACTTCAGATGGTTCCCCTAAATCATCTTCCTTGGTAGCATTTGGCTCGAAGACATCTATCTCTTGTACGCTCTCATTTGACACTTCAACGGAAAGAGCGGCTTCCTAGAAATACCATGAGAGAACATTACTCAGTAGAAAAACTAACAGCTGAGTGAATGAAAAGGTAAATGAATAATAATTTAATTCAGTTGGACATATCTCCTCCATAAATTGTATTTTGATCGTGAGACTAGTAAAATCGAGTACCGGTAATAAGCCGAGTATTTTGAACAAAAAAGGTAAACATTACTTCAATGTCTTAGATATCCCTGAAGAGATAAATACGGCACTGACCAGCGCATCGCGATTCCTTGTCCAATTTTTTTTACTTCTTTTTTTCGGCTTACCTCATTTTGCGTGTGTTCGCAGAGAGACTGGCTAATGGAGATCTCAGGATCTTCTATTCTCTCGTCACAAGCGACAGGGCGTCGATATTCGAGGTATAATTGAGATTGCTCCACGATATCGTGTGAGAACAATGAATATTCTTCTTTCTCGGTTAGCTGAGTCTCGAAGATTTCCATTTCCTGTGCTGTTTCCTCAGTTGGACTCATTAACGCGCCAGCAACATTTGGCATATCCACGACAAAAGTGTTTGGAAGCAAGCTGATTATTATGGAGCCTTGTGGCTGCTGTGAAAGGTCAGCTCCTTGAGTGATGAAAACGTTGGAACCACTCGAGTTGATGGAAGTAAGGAGCGGTGAGACAACCATCTCGGGAGGGGCGCTGGTTGCATGAAGCAGATTAAAGGTAAGCAGTGAATTTGACTGAGTTGACTGATCATAGGCTTCAGGTTCTTGACTCTCACTGACTGTTTGTGCCTGGCTTGGAGCTGATGACCATGCTCTTCTGTACTGCTCAAGTAGTTGGTAATACGACTGTTTGAAAAACATACCTTCTTGGAATACGCCCCTCCCGAGGTCCATGCCATACTGAAGAAGTGCTTTATTAGGGTCGTTTTTCTCTTTAACTTCCCAATACATGCCCTTAACGGCCTCATACTTGTCTTTCAGAATCTCATGACTTTCTGTGAGCTTAGCCAGATCTTGTCTGGCGTGGTTTAATTCTTCAGACAAGCCATTTGCGTATGTTTCCCACTGAATGGACGTTTGTTTAAATTTCTGTACATCCAGTTGCTGAATATGATAATCATCAATGAGCCACTGCCGCTCGCTTAGCAAACTTTGGATTGTAGTTTGCTGTTGATTTATAATTTGACAAAGTTGCTCCTTAGACAAAGGAAGACTGTTGTTTGCCATGATGAATCCGCAAAAACAACTGCGGAGTAACTGTAGGGAAAAAAAATAAACGCGTCAAGATATCAGGACACGTGCTTCTTTATAATACGTTATCCCTGCTCTAAATGGAAATTGCTGAACACGGAAAACGAAATTTGTGCGTAAAAAATCAATGAGTTAAAATCACTCCGCTTTTAGTTTTTCACGGAAAAGAATTCTCCGCCGAAAACGAACCTCTGTATGCTGGTAAATAACGTTACCTTCAGTTTATGAAGCTCTTTTTGAACCAATAACAATATTGAATTATAATCTTATCTCTTAACCCAACACTAAGGAAATCGTTCCTCCGGTACAAACTGAGCAAAACAAGTGAATACTTTCATTTGCTGCAGTGATGCCTTTTTGCGTCACAATACCAAAAGAATTCGTTGCGCGAGCTTTAGCACGAAGATACTTACACCTAGAGGTACGCGTGCGCAAGAGACAATGTCCAAATTCAGTGGCTTACTTTCGATTTAGAAACGAGGTTACTGTAACGGTTTAACTGATCTCATGAAGTGATCACCTGAAAGTGATAACCTTCCCAGTTAGTTTTCCCGCACATTTCTACCGCGCGCGCGAAGTGTCGCAACGTTCCTTCTTAACTTACATTAAGCGCGTGCTGAGTGAAAATGTTGGCAAGCAAGGTATCTGTCATTCCATCATGCTTAGTTATAATTAGCTGACTTATTATTTTCATGAATGGTCAGTGATCCCACTTTTTTTAACATCAATCATTTGTTCTGCTTATCCTCGACGAAGTTCAGTCGCAATACACAAGAACTACCCAAAAGTAAATTTCTTTCACTCTCTCGCAAAGTTACATTTATATTTAAAATTTATTAGCGGTAACATTCTCACGAAATCAGATAGTTTATCCCTTTGACATTTTGCATGCGCAAACAATAATTTGCAATTATTTTAGGAGCGCTTTTTGTATTTTGGGTGGTTAACTGCCAAAGTAGCTATGTCATATCCAATGAGTGCAAATGGAATGGTTGTTTTATTAAATGTCATTATTTCTGAACTGGACTATTCCACTTTAATGAAACATCTCGCGCAATCAGTTTCCATAAATGGTCATAGGGTATGCGAACTCATTACCGAGATTGAGTGAGTCATGAGTATATTTTCACTAGGATTTTTACTGCCCTTCAGCGCAGGACACAAGCAAGAGCGAGCGAAATTTACTGATAGGTAGCGATGAGTTAGAAAACTGTCACTAATTTAAAATTAAAATTTCGTTGAGACCTTTCACGTACGATTTACAAATATTACAAAATATGCGCATGATCTCCGTTGTCGTTTTACAAATAGCATTTTTATCAGAAAATGCAACAGAACTCTCTCGTATTTTAACTTAAGGGCACGCAGAAGAGAAGTAAGCTGTGGTTGAGATTCCAGTATAAGGAGGCTTTTATTCCAAACGAGTCTTTTGCCCTCTTAATTGTTACAAGTATATTTAGAATTAGAAACTGTTTATTCGTCGATCTTCTTTAGGAAATGTTTGGTCCGTCAACAGAAACCAATTTGTCCGGCGAAGCATCTTCTGTCTTTTTCCTTCCCAATTCTTGTCCATTCTGTCTCGACAGAATAACCAGTTTGTCTAAATTCCTCCTAATTAAATCAAGGAAAGAGTTAAGTCATTACAAGCTGTGCATTAACTTGCGTTGGTCCATTCCAATCCAGGGGTGATCTTGCTTATCAACTAGTTCCCAGGGCCGTCCGCTTTCATTTGAAATTCCTGGGGAGGAGGTTGCAACATCATTTCCTCTTTAAATTAACGATTACCGTTAATTCGTAATTTAAATTGGGTCCTTTTGGTAGCAGATAAAATAAGGAAAATCTAAAATCGTACCAGTGGATTGGAATTGAAGGCGGATTTTAAACGCTAAATGAACCACTTCTTTCCGCCTCACAACTGAAGATCAAGACACCGCACTATTAATAAAAAAAGATTAATTTAAGTTCCCCATAGAATATCGCTGCTGAAGAGTAATTAGGCTTAAGATAGAATAAGTACGCCTAAGCTTTGATTTTAAAATGTTTAGCTTTAGAGTGAAGTTTGGTAACCGACCTATGGCATTGTTTAGCTTTGTTTGTTGCCGAGTGATAACACAGCAATTGGGATTCTTATATAGAAGATATATGACCATGATCCACTCGAGAACCGCCATGTTTAAAAAAGAGCATTTTAGGCGTCCCAGTCTGCATGAAAGACCAGAAACGCGCGCTTCTTACCTTACGAGTTCCTGCCTGTAGAATCTGTTCAACTAAAATGTCAATTCCGGACGGGATGTTTAAACAAGAGAGAAAAACGCAGTACCTCCAGACACCGGCGCTGGAGCGTCGTACCAAACGAGTCATCCCGGGATTTCGGCCCGTGCGATCGCTTTTGGACGCAGTTGGCCCTTCGCTGCTTTCTGCTACCGACCTTGCCTCCCGGTACGGCATTGAGGGAGAGATATGTCGGCCTCTAAACCATATGTGACAAATCCCACGCCTACTCACAGCTCCAAACCGCCCTTGTCAATTTAACGTAAGAATTCCATGGCTTATATATTCAGGTGTAAAGTCATTTTATCTGTCATATGGTAAGCATTGAAGTCACAGATTACAAAGTGTGCGCATGCGCCCTGCTATAGGTAACATACATACATGCATGCTTGCAAAAACTTTATTTCATCTAGAATTTCTGAATAACTACAAGAGCTAATATCTTCGAGACATTACATTTACAGCTACAATACATAGCATATATAGGTATATAACTGAATACACAATACTTAAAGATATATTAATTAACAAGAACAGCCGCTGTACAAAATGCGACTCTCGATTTTCTTTCAAAACCAGTAAACAAACTCAGGTAGTGCATTTCGCAACTCAGCTGATACCTTAGAAAAGAACTAAGACCATAACTGGTTGTTTTAGGTTCATTGAAAGACAGAATGTAATTTCCGCGAAGATCATGCATAAGAAGATTTTCAATGCATAGAGGTGTAGAGTTTGACTTAAGTGGTAAGAGGACAAGTAAATTGCAAATATAAATCTCAGTATTCTCTTATTTACGTTATACCCTTTGCTTGACAAGAAATTACGAAAGGCCAGTTTTTTGCTATGAGGATAGCAGCGAAACAAACAATTAATTTGTTGCGAGTTTTCTAGAGTAAAAGCTTGTTCAGAAATCAAAAGTCTACGTTAACAGCACACACCAGGGTTACTCCTTAGTATCTGGCTAGAGATCTTCTTCTCACTACTTTTGGCTCCGGCCGCGCTTTAGCCATTCGATGAGGGCCAGTCTCGTGCTTCTCAAGTTGCCTCCTTCATGACCAAAAAGAATTCTGGGTAATTCTGCCATTCCATGACAAGGGAAGCCCCCCGATTCTCATTTCCTTGATTTCCTTGTAAAAACCAGCATCTTAATTTTTTTATTTTTATTTTTGTTGGTAGGCTACGTATCGGAGAGCCAGAACGTTTACGCATGCGCGAACGGAATGTTTGAAGAAGAGAGAAAAACGCAGTACCTCCAGACACCGGCGCTGGAGCGTCGTACCAAACGAGTCATCCCGGGATTTCGGCCCGTGCGATCGCTTTTGGACGCAGTTGGCCCTTCGCTGCTTTCTGCTACCGACCTTGCCTCCCGGTACGGCATTGAGGGAGAGATATGTCGGCCCCTAAACCATACGTGACAAATCCCACGCCTACTCACAGCTCCAAACCGCCCTTGTCAATTTAACGTAAGAATTCGATGGCTTATATATTAAGGTGTAAAGTCATTTTATCTGTCATATGGTAAGCATTGAAGTCACAGATTACAAAGTGTGCGCATGCGCCCTGCTAAAGGTAACGTACATACATGCATGCTTGCAAAAACTTTATTTCATCTAGAATTTCTGAATAACTACCAGAGCTAATATCTTCGAGACATTACATTTACAGCTACAATACATAGCATCTACAGGTATATAACTAAATACACAATACTTAAAGATATATTAATTAACAAGAACAGCCGCTGTACAAAATGCGACCCTCGATTCTCTGTTAAAACCAGTAAACAAACTCAGGTAGTGCATTTCGCAACTCAGCTGATACGTTAGAAAAGAACTAAGACCATAACTGGTTGTTTTAGGTTTATTGAAAGACAGAATGTAATTTCCGCGAAGATCATGCATAAGAAGATTTTCAATGCATAGAGGTGTAGAGTTTGACTTAAGTGGTAAGAGGACAAGTAAATTGCAAATATAAATCTCAGTATTCTCTTATTTACGTTATCCCCTTTGCTTGACAAGAAATTACGAAAGGCCAGTTTTTTGCTACGAGGATAGCAGCGAAAAGAAGCACTAATTTGTTGCGAGTTTTCTAGAGTAAAAGCTTGTTCAGAAATCAAAAGTCTACGTTAACAGCACACACCAGGGTTACTCCTTAGTATCTGGCTAGAGATCTCCTTCTCTCTACTTTTGCCTCCGGCCGCGCTTTAGCCATTCGATGAGGGCCGGTCTCGTGCTTCTCAAGTTGCCTCCTTCATGGCCAAAAAGAATTCTGGGTAATTCTGCCATTCCATGACAAGGGAAGCCCTCCGATTCTCATTTCATTGATTTCCTTGTAAAAACCAGCATCTTAATTTTTTATTTTTATTTTTTTGTTGTTGTTGTT
>NC_090875.1:19477945-19492945 GCF_036669935.1 Montipora foliosa
TGACTGAATGTTCCCACAAGGAAGCAGAATTTGAGCCTTTATTTGCATCTGCTGCCACAGAAAGGTATCTTGCATTTGTCTTGCTGTTAAAAATACATGTACAGTAACTTCTTACGTGATCTTTGTGGCCTCCCTCATGCATAGCTTTGTTATTAATTTTGTAAAGTCAAGTCCAGTTTATGATGATTATCTGTCAATCCAATGAAATGGAATGATTACAATTAATCAAGCCATGACAAGTCTGATTACTGCGACTTGCCTTCACAGTTACATTATGGTGTGAATAGTTGCATTACCGGTAATTTTGAACTATCATCATCATCATCATCATCATCATCATCATCATCATCATCATAATAATAATAATAATAATACCAACTTTATTCATTTAATTCAATGAAAGGGAAGGAAACCAGAGGTTATCCCTATCGAGTGTATCAACCCGGAGCCAGATGTAATTGACCGAGTCGATTTTGATGAGGGAGGAAAACCGGTTTATCTGGAGAAAAAGCCTCAGAGTCGGGTTGAGATTGACTGAAACTCAGCCCACATACGACCTCAAGGCCAGGGTTGAACCCAGGTCACAGAGGTGGGAGGCGTGGTTAATAACCGCTAAACCACCCAGTCGTATACAAAATGACACACACACATACAGGTACTTTAAGGCATGGTTACAACACAAGCTGCAAAGTGGTACACATATCCCATTTACAAACTTGAGGAAAAACATGTATCTAATTTTGTATGTGCAAAATATGTGTGCTATAATACTGTTAAGTAGTAAATCTGGCATTCGTTGTGCACATGTTACCTTTAGTATTGTGGCTTGTAAACCGTAGAATCTTGCAGGTTGGGGAAATTACTCTTTTTTTTTTTTTTGCTCTTTTTCTTGGGCCTAGGCACAGAGAAGTGGCACTGAGAATCGTTTAAACGGATTTCAATCATAAGGTAAGCTTAACAACTAGCCTGAAAACTTCCTCAGTCTTAAACTGTAGCTCAAGTTGTCCGAGTTTGATAATGTTTTATTACATCTTTGACAGAATATGTTTCTGCTTGGCTGATGAATAATGCATAAATAAGTTTAAGAATGCAGTATTGCAGTTGCTATGGAGACACCGTGATGCAGTAATTTTTTTTGAGTATATGAATGAAAAATCCTATGAACTTGTTCATTTGGTGATTCATTTTATGAGCACAAGTGATGTAGTGAAGGTTCGCAAAATTGCTCAAGCTGTACTGTCGCTCACAGAACCGATCAAAATCAAGAATTGTTTAATACTGTACTTACCATTAGTCAGAGAAAGAGGTTTGTTGTTTTTAAAAAGAAAAGTAAACATTGTCATGGCAATTTATAGTTTTAGATATAACCCATTTCACTCCTCAGCCACCTCCCCAGGAAATCGTCTGGCGTTAGACAAAAATAATCTGTTAAATCTCAATCACGGGAGTGCATGGGTCAAAGGATTTCTTATTCTCCTCGCTGTTGCAGTAAATTGCTACCCAATCAAGAGAATGTGATGAAAATTTCTACTATGATTTAAACCATTGCATTCTCAGAAGATCTTAATCCTTGTAATCCACAACAGAAATAGAGGATATTACATGGCCGTGCAGGGAAACGAATTTTATCTTCGAGTGCTTAAAGTATCTCACGAGTGAGTGAAGCGTACAAGTGAGAGAACCTTTTAGCACAAGAAGATAAAATTTGGTATCCCCAAACGGCCATGTAATGTTCTGTTTATATATAGATAGTGATGAAATTTCTCGATTTTAAACAACTTGTTTTACTCATTTTTGAAATGATGAAAAAGTGGTTACCAACCGCTAAAACACACATGTTGTGTAACGTGAAACAAAACATGAAAGTTATGAAAAACAAATCATAGTAGAGAAGAATCATATTAAAGCACAGAAATATCTTACAATTAAGAGGAAGCTCGCATTTTATTGGCTAATCGTGTTCGTTACCATGACGACACCTATATTCTCACATGTGAAAGATAAAAATGATAATATTATGTTCACTGCGCATGGTGAGGATATGATTTTTTAGTAAAAGGAGAAATCCTGGTATTTCATCAGTATCTATATAATAAAATCAGTTTTGTAATGCAATAATGGTGCAGAAATTTATTTTCCCAGGGTGCTGGACATGAAGGACTCAGTTCCAATGGATTTTATTGACATTTTCATCCGTTTGGCTCTGGAGTTGTTAATAATGTCAAAAGCAAGATACAACAATTGTAACAGTTTTTGTAGAGGCAATTACATTATTTTAAGTGCAATTTGGAATAAATGGGCATAAGAAATCTCCGAAAATAAATTACTAGTGCGCATTAATTCCAAATTGCATGAGAAAAATCATATCATTACACAAACTTAATAATAACTACATGAAAAAAATTGAGATAGCTTATTGTAATTAAACAAATGCAACATGCGCGCATTTATTTTTCTCGGTCAATCAGGTAAAGGTAAAGTCTGCTTACAAGCAAAGCCCATTAGGCCGCAGCTTATCCCGGTTTCTGTGGCATGAAGCGACAAGGAGTGTTTCTACTCCCCCTGGCTAGTCCAACGCAGGGCTACCCCCAGCATTAAATTCCTGGCCTTTAAATGAAAGTGAGGCTGGTGTTGACCTTGTTGTGATACAAACCTCTCTCCTTTTCTTATGTTAATGATGTTGTTGTCATGCTAATTAATAAGAATTTACATAAGAAAATGAGTAAGGGTTCTATCAAAACAAGGTCAACTCCAGCCTCATTTTCATTCAGAGGCCAGGTAACTAAGCACACAACTGTGAAATGGACTATGCAAATAGTAGCCCTTACCCCTTGCAGCAGGACTTCCAGAGAATTCTTCGTATACCATCCTAAACTGTTTTCCTCACTTCTCACACATCCCTCACAGCTTTTCAGTTCCTGGCCTCCATTCACCCTTGACACGTACAACCTATCAACATCACTCTTTGGATGAAAAGCACCATATATTGTCAATACCTTTCTAGTCATTCTATCCAATGTGTTTAACTCTTTCTTCGTCCATCTATAATCTCTGAAATACAATATTGTTAATAGGTAAAAGGTTAATTTTAAGCTCAGTATGGCTTATTGCCCGTGTCTTGGCAAATCCATTGCCTAAACGCCAAAAACATGAGCCAAGAAAAAATTGTCATGTTAAGTCGTCTGTCAGTGTTTTAAAAATATTGATAACTTGGCAGACCCATTACATGTCTACATTTGAATCAGGTTGTTGTCTACTTTCCCTACCCTTCGTGAAGGCTGCAATTAAAAAAACGATGTCAAAACAGTAATATTGAAAATAAAGATAACTTCCTTGTACACTGGTTTCCTGATCTATTTCTTTTAGTAGAATTCTACTAGTATACTAATGCAAATGCTGTAATCTGATTGGCTGATCCATTGAAAACTATCAGCCATTAGTGTGCAGTGGCTGGAGGTAGTCTTGGAAATAACGACGTTTTTTTTGGAGAAAAATTTGGATGCAAATGGTAATTAAATTTCTGAGAAGTCTAAACGAGGAACAGTTACGGTTTCGTGAAAAAAGTTGAAATTATTGAAAAAGCTGATGTGCTCGCGCGCACAACTTAGATTCAAGCCGAGCGATCTTTTTCAGGCGCAAAGTTTAATAATACGTCAAGAAATAATTGGAAACCGTTATTTGAAGTAAATTTTAGTAAAACATTCCACTAAACAATTAGAATCATTCGCCATCTCGATTTTCTGATGAGGGTGATAGTTGATTCGGCCTTCAGCCTCGTCAACGTATCAGCTCGTAGAAATCGAGAGCTCATGAATCGAATTTTTAATTATTTACACCAAGGAAGTACGAGCGTCATTAAGGACGAGTGCTTACTAATTCAAAAGGTATAGTAACGCGGTTTACTGAATATGCGGGGAAAAGCAGATCTTAGCAAGTGTTTATTGAAATCCAAAAGGAAAATTGGGTGGTAACCAGGAATTTTTCAATGAGACAATCCGTAAACTGGGTAATTCTGCCCCTTCCATGTCCATAAGGTAAAGCCGCGATTCTTATTTTCATAGATTTTTTATAAGTGTCGGTTCAGCCAGTCCTACCAGCAAAGTACAGCACCGATTGAAGTTTTTAGCTTCCAAAACTTTGCCCAAATTGTAGCGTAGGTCTCTGGTAAAGACAATTTTGGCGTCCCAGTCCTGCAACGACACCCTCTCTCTCAACCTCTGTCCCTCCAGGAAGACCAGAACACACCACGCTTCTTAGCATTTACGTTTATGCCTGTAAAGCAATCAACTGGAAATGTCAATCCTTGTAAAAAAGAACAACATAATTTTTTGTTTGGTATGGTACGTATCGGAGAGCCAGAACAATTTCGCATGCGCTGACGGAATGTTTGAATAAGAGAGAAAGATGCAGTACCTCCAGAACGCCGTCGCTGGAGCATAGTATCAAACGAGTCCATCCGGGATTTTCGGCCCGTGCATCCGCTTTTGGACATCGCAGTTGGGCCCCTTACCGACCTTGCCGTCCTCCGGTAACGGCATTGAGGGAGAGATATGTCTGCCCCTAAACCATCATGTGACAGTGATCCCCACTCCCTACTCACAGCTCCAGACCGCCCTTGTCATAACGTTTTTAAAGTGCCCCGTGTGATCAAAAAACCACTTCCTTTTTTCCTTCAGATTTTGAAAATGTTTTTGCTTAACAACCTGACTGGCAAAATTTTGGAGCTTTCATTTTATCCAAGGCCCGTTTTTCTTTGAGTGTAAGTTCAAAACTGATCGATTGGACCTCAGACGGTTGGGATCCATGGAAACGTGACGTCAGAGGCCTCACTAGCTTAAAATTTCAGCGTGTAAACGCAGCTTATTTATATATGCAAAGCGTGAGTTTAAAAGTTCAAATGAACCAGCGCGCCCCAACAAACCCTCCCGTCGCTTCGCATATCTAACTATCGGCGGACGCTTATCAACCAACTTATATAGCATTCTTCTAACACTCTAAAACTAGTGAAGCCTATTGACGTCATGTTCTCCTCGAATCCAGCTCTCTCAAGAACATGATGTTCGTAATGGCGGACGCATTTAAAAGGAAAATTCCAGTTAAAATAAAGAGGTGTCTCTTTGAAATCAAGGCTTAAAACGTGGGTCACTTAGGGCGTTTGTTAACATAGTTTTTGAAATCCCAATGAAAAATATGAATTGATTTTTGGTCACAGGGGCGAACTTTAACGTAAGCTGTTTCGGATCGCTTATATATTCTTTTTCTCATCATGGTAAGTCACCTGCTAAAGGTAACAAACACACATGCAGAAACTTTCTTTCATCTCTGCCTTTTCAGCCCATATGAGATAGAAACTGAGGGAGGCAGGAGGCTGGTAATCTTACTATGTCGATCATTCACAATAGACTTAAACCAGGTGTTCGTGATTAGTTTTCCTGGTGGCCCTGATGGACTCCATCAACCGGTTAAATGAAGGGCGACCGAGTAGTTGCACCCTGGGAAAAATGCATGATAGGGCCCTCCTTTGCACTCTTTCGAGCTCGACTTAAAGATACTTTGGTAAACGGTAATGGAAAACAGGACCAGCGTAATCTAGTGAAGACCTAATACATGCGCAATAGTATCTTACAAGGTCTGAAGTAAGAGCATGCGCGCACGCTTAAGTTGAATAAGAAAGTACAGTTTCCTAGACGCTTTTTTAGCAAGTTCTTCTATATGGTCGTCTCATGTGTTAGCGTATCATTGATTGTCAAGCCGAGTAGCTTAGTATGGTTTTGATAGGAGTTCCGTCTATGCCAAACCCTTGGTACTCTACCCGACTATTTTAAACAAATAAAACTCCGATGTTCACTCAAGAACTGGCACGAGAAATTGTAATTTAAAATTATTGTGCCCCCTCCATAAAAACAGTTGCGGAAAATTGTTTGTCGACGAGTGCAACGTGACCAGCCTGGACCAGGTCTTCTCTCAACGACAGTGGAGGCAGAGAAGAGAGACCCTGGGAACGAGGTTGGTGTGCTCTGTCCTCGATCAACGCCTTCGATACAGCTTCACCCTACCAACATGGCGTTGATGACGTAACTTGAGACTCATCAGTTCAAACAAGTTACTTAATGTTGTTTTTATTAAAGAACTCACAAAAACCTTACTCTTACTGACGTACAATTTCAGTCAGTTCGTTTCTAGCATTTCCACGATTAAAACTATACATTACTCCTTTAGTTATTGTTTTTTCTTTTTCCGCTGATAAGCGGCAATTATCCGTGCCCCCAGTCATCTTCCCAGAGAAACTCCCCTCCCCCTAGACCCCAAGAAAAGCCAAAATCTACATGAGTCACTTGGCAATGGGCTCTATTACTTTTTTCGGTGAAATTCAAAAATTTCTTTTTGAAAGGCTGATTGCTTCGGAAAGTTACCGACTTAGTAACAAAATGTTCCTAGCCTTCCATCTTCTTGTTCTAGCTATGGTCAAATTTCTTACCATAGAACAGTAAATAAGATGGAAGGCTTATTCAGTAGTCGCGCACCAAAAGGTATTAAAATACCTTCTCTTATATTGCTTCTACCACTTTTGAAGTACTTGTAATAAAAGGACCCTCCCTCCCTCCCCTCCCTTGAATCTGTTTTTAACATACATATATAATTTTTTTTTTTTTTTTTTCAAATTGCTACTACTATGAAAAAAAGCAGTTCTCGTTTTTCTACACATTTCAAAAGTATTCAGTTGCGTTAAATGCTCAACACGCGATGCTCAATGTGCCTTAATTAGTATGCAGCACTGTGACGAGAGTTTTTGGCTTTCAGATTCTCAATTTCGTGTTCTGCATACTATTTAAGCCGCATTTACACCGTGTATTTTAAAGCCGTGGGTAAATTGCGTCACTTTTCTCGTCGATCCGGATCGCTGAAACGCACCAAGCAATGGCGGACCGTTCAAAATAAAAAGTTTATACTCTTGAAATGATTGCATAAAATCTCACAATTTGAATATTCAGCACAAGAACTTTCGAAATGTAAAGGAAAACGAGAAGTGAATTTTGATCGTAGTAGCACTTTAATTGTAAATGCATTTGTTTTTTTTTTTTTTTTAGTTTTGTTTTTTGTCCTTTTTTTGTTTTTTTGTTTTTTTCATTTTTAAAGATTGATTTGCTTTTAATCGTAATTGTCCTTCATCTTTCATTCGACAAAACAAAATCCTAAACCAACGAATCAGTGCCTGTTCATAATTCAGTCTTGCGCTCCAATTTGCGAGATCCACAAATAAAATCTCTTGCGGACCCAGCCAAGAATTCGTCTCACACAGTTTTTTTCTAAAAGAAAAAAAGGAAAAAAGAAAATGAACATATATACTGTGATCCTCGGTGCTACAGGTCACGTTGTAATACTATCCAGAAGAATAAAACGTGGGCTCAGTTAAGGACAATTACTTTAGTTTTAAATACCGGAGTGCTTCATTTTTCCCTTCAAACTTGTGGAAGAAACCATGAATATTTGAAATAGACCGACTGATACTTGATTCACGTATAACAAAAACAAACAAACCAATTAATTAATTTATTACTAAATAACTTTAATAAATTGGGGTCTCCACAGACGAGGCAAGTTTGTTGTCGATAACGATAACAAAAAATATCGATGACAAAAACACTGCTTGTGTGAATCAAGTTATCGACTACAAACTGCCAAAAATCAAGGCATCGACAACAAAGTTTGTCATCGACAACTAAAGTAGTTTTCTTTTTCAAAAGAAAAAAAAACTACCTTAGTTGTCGATAACAAACGCGGCCGTTTTACTATCGACAACTTCCTCTTTCCGGTCTGAGAGCAAGTTATCGATTACTATTAAATTTATACCTCTTACCAACCGAGTTCGAGCTCCGTACTGTAAGTTACGGACCGAGTTTTTTTTCCCGTTGATTTATGGCCCAAGCGCGAAGCGCGCGGGCCATAAATCAACGGGAAAAAACGAGGATCCGTAACTTACAGTACGGACCGAGAAAACGAGGTTAGTGAGATATTTATTATATCTCTGAGGATAACCGGCGCGCGGCAAGGAAACTAGTCAAAGTGAAGCGGAAGGTTCAACTGCCACAAAGAATGCCGTGCCAAAATCCCAAAAACTAAATCTTCTTGGCTGTTAAGTTTGAAATAGTTGCTTGCAAGATTCAAACAGTTTTCAGTACAAGTTTATGCAACAGAAATGACATGAAAACTCGCTAGATGATGTTTTGTCGAAATTGTTAAATATAGCGGGGTGTTCAGACGGCCGTACTGTAGAATACGGCCCGCTAATTTAGCCAATTACAGCGCGCGTACGATCTGAGAGATTTAATAAAAAAGTTTATTTCGCAGCGTCGGACACGATTTTTAAAGTAAGTGGTTCTTCATTTCTTGGCCACTATTTTCTCAAGGCTCCCGTAAAAAAAAATACCGATTATCGACGACTGAAACCTTCCGCGTCTGTGGAACGGATTTCCTAACATTAACAGTTGTCGATTTAAATAACTTGAACTTTTCGACTGTAAACAGTTGTCGATAACAACGTTATCTAATCCGTGGAGGCCTTAGTTTTTAAAAACAAAAAAAAATGAAAAAATTTCAGAAAAAAGACAAACTGAATAAAGCAGGTAATGATTGCCGGAATGATTTAATTAACGAACGACCAATCCACTTGGTTCTCACTACGCAGCATTAAAAAAGCAGACTAGCTATAGGGCGAAAAAAAAGCTCTTGGTCAAGTGTGCATCTTTTGAGTGACCAAAGCGATAAGTGAAAACCTTTGTTTTCGCATTCAAGTTTGATGACTTAATTTAAATGAAAGTGATGAAGATAGAGCTCAAAAAATGTATAAATTGTAAACAATGTCATAGTTATCGTCATAATTGCAAAATATCAAATGAATCCTATACTATTTACACCACAGCGCACATCTTTCTTTCACAGAGATAGCAGAATCATCTAACCAAACATGTGTGCTAAAAGTGGGTCGTATTCACATTATGATTGTAGCTCTGTCGAAGCCTAACCTTCGGTTTTACGTCTTTCCAGCAGCCCTCGACTGCGGATATTACTTTGCTCCCGCTAACATCTACCTCCATTCCATCGCGTAGGGAGGGATACGCATTCGACTTGTAATGTGGAGACTGCGTCTGCGTCATTTAAAATTTCTTTAATTCCAGATCGTTCTTCCACATCATCTTCCTTGCTAGCACTTGTAGCTCGTAGAAATCCAATCTCCATCCCATCGCCTCGATAGGATGCGCATTCGACTTGCATTTCAAGTGGAGACTGCGTCTGCGTCATTTAAAGTTTCTTGGATTCCAGATCGTTCCTCCACATTGCATGCTTCCTTGCTAGCACTTGGCTCATAGACATCCATTTCCATTCCATCGCCTCGATAGGATGCGCATTCGACTTGCAATTCTCAGTAGAGGACTGCGTCTGCGTCATTTAAAGTTTCTTGGATTCCAGATCGTTCCTCCACACCATTCTTCCTTGCTAGCACTTGGCTCGTAGGACATCCATCTCCATCCCATCGCCTCGATAGAATGCCGCATTCGACTTGCATTTCAGGGGAGACTGCTGTCTGCGGCACTTAAAGTTTCTTGGATTCCAGATCGTTCCTCCTACATCATCGTCCTTGGCTAGCACTTGGCTCATAGACATCCATTTTCCCATCCCATGGCCTCGATAGGATGCGCATTCGGCTTGCATTTTTCCAGTGGAGACTGCGTCTGCGTGATTTAAAGTTTCTTGGATTCCAGATCGTTCCTCCACGCCATTTTCCTTGCTAGCACTTGGCTCGTAGACATCCATCTCCATCCCATCGCCTCGATAGGATGCGCATTCGACTTGCATTTCAGTGGAGACTGCGTCTGCGTCATTTAAAGTTTCTTGGACTTCAGATGGTTCCTCCACATCATCTTCCTTTGTAGCACTTGGCTCGTAGATATCCATCTCCATCCCATCGCCTCGATAGGATGCGCATTCGACTTGCATTTCAGTGGAGACTGCGTCTGCGTTATTTAGAGTTTCTTGGACTTCAGATGGTTCCCCTAAATCATCTTCCTTGGTAGCATTTGGCTCGAAGACATCTATCTCTTGTACGCTCTCATTTGACACTTCAACGGAAAGAGCGGCTTCCTAGAAATACCATGAGAGAACATTACTCAGTAGAAAAACTAACAGCTGAGTGAATGAAAAGGTAAATGAATAATAATTTAATTCAGTTGGACATATCTCCTCCATAAATTGTATTTTGATCGTGAGACTAGTAAAATCGAGTACCGGTAATAAGCCGAGTATTTTGAACAAAAAGGTAAACATTACTTTCAATGTCTTAGATATCCCTGAAGAGATAAATACGGCACTGACCAGCGCATCGCGATTCCTTGTCCAATTTTTTTACTTCTTTTTTTCGGCTTACCTCATTTTGCGTGTGTTCGCAGAGAGACTGGCTAATGGAGATCTCAGGATCTTCTATTCTCTCGTCACAAGCGACAGGGCGTCCGATATTCGAGGTATAATTGAGATTGCTCCACGATATCGTGTGAGAACAATGAATATTCTTCTTTCTCGGTTAGCTGAGTCTCGAAGATTTCCATTTCCTGTGCTGTTTCCTCAGTTGGACTCATTAACGCGCCAGCAACATTTGGCATATCCACGACAAAAGTGTTTGGAAGCAAGCTGATTATTATGGAGCCTTGTGGCTGCTGTGAAAGGTCAGCTCCTTGAGTGATGAAAACGTTGGGAACCACTCGAGTTGATGGAAGTAAGGAGCGGTGAGACAACCATCTCGGGAGGGGCGCTGGTTTGCATGAAGCAGATTAAAGGTAAGCAGTGAATTTGACTGAGTTGACTGATCATTAGGCTTCAGGTTCTTGACTCTCACTGACTGTTTGTGCCTGGCTTGGAGCTGATGACCATGCTCTTCTGTACTGCTCAAGTAGTTGGTAATACGACTGTTTGAAAAACATACCTTCTTGGAATACGCCCCTCCCGAGGTCCATGCCATACTGAAGAAGTGCTTTATTAGCGTCGTTTTTTTCTCTTTAACTTCCCAATACATGCCCTTAACGGCCTCATACTTGTCTTTCAGAATCTCATGACTTTCTGTGAGCTAGCCAGATCTTGTCTGGCGTGGTTTAATTCTTCAGACAAGCCATTTGCGTATGTTTCCCACTGATATGGACGTTTGTTTAAATTTCTGTACATCCAGTTGCTGAATATGATAATCATCAATGAGCCACTGCCGCTCGCTTAGCAAACTTTGGATTGTAGTTTGCTGTTGATTTATAATTTGACAAAGTTGCTCCTTAGACAAAGGAAGACTGTTGTTTGCCATGATGAATCCGCAAAAACAACTGCGGAGTAACTGTAGGGAAAAAAAAATAAACGCGTCAAGATATCAGGACACGTGCTTCTTTATAATACGTTATCCTGCTCTAAATGGAAATTGCTGAACACGGGAAAACGAAATTTGTGCGTAAAAAAATCAATGAGTTAAAATCACTCCGCTTTTAGTTTTTCACGGAAAAGAATTCTCCGCCGAAAACGAACCTCTGTATGCTGGTAAATAACGTTACCTTCAGTTTATGAAGCTCGTTTGAACCAATAACAATATTGAATTATAATCTTATCTCTTAACCCAACACTAAGGAAATCGTTCCTCCGGTACAAACTGAGCAAAACAAGTAAATACTTTCATTTGCTGCAGTGATGCCTTTTTGCGTCACAATACCAAAAGAATTCGTTGCGCGAGCTTTAGCACGAAGATACTTACACCTAGAGGTACGCGTGCGCAAGAGACAATGTCCAAATTCAGTGGCTTACTTTCGATTTAGAAACGAGGTTACTGTAAGGGTTTAACTGATCTCATGAAGTGATCACCTGAAAGTGATAACCTTCCCAGTTAGTTTTCCCGCACATTTCTACCGCGCGCGCGAAGTGTCGCAACGTTCCTTCTTGTCTTACATTAAGCGCGTGCTGAGTGAAAATGTTGGCAAGCAAGGTATCTGTCATTCCATCATGCTTAGTTATAATTAGCTGACTTATTATTTTCATGAATGGTCAGTGGTCTCACTTTTTTTAACATCAATCATTTGTTCTGCTTATCCTCGACGAAGTTCAGTCGCAATACACAAGAACTACCCAAAAGTAAATTTCTTTCACTCTCTCGCAAAGTTACATTTATATTTAAAATTTATTAGCGGTAACATTCTCACGAAATCAGATAGTTTATCCCTTTGACATTTTGCATGCGCAAACAATAATTTGCAATTATTTTAGGAGCGCTTTTGTATTTTGGGTGGTTAACTGCCAAAGTAGCTATGTCATATCCAATGAGTGCAAATGGAATGGTTGTTTTATTAAATGTCATTATTTCTGAACTGGACTATTCCACTTTAATGAAACATCTCGCGCAATCAGTTTCCATAAATGGTCATAGGGTATGCGAACTCATTACCGAGATTGAGTGAGTCATGAGTATATTTTCACTAGGATTTTTACTGCCCTTCAGCGCAGGACACAAGCAAGAGCGAGCGAAATTTACTGATAGGTAGCGATGAGTTAGAAAACTGTCACTAATTTAAAATTAAAATTTCGTTGAGACCTTTCACGTACGATTTACAAATATTACAAAATATGCGCATGATCTCCGTTGTCGTTTTACAAATAGCATTTTTATCAGAAAATGCAACAGAACTCTCTCGTATTTTAACTTAAGGGCACGCAGAAGAGAAGTAAGCTGTGGTTGAGATTCCAGTATAAGGAGGCTTTTATTCCAACGAGTCTTTTGCCCTCTTAATTGTTACAAGTATATTTAGAATTAGAAACTGTTTATTCGTCGATCTTCTTTAGGAAATGTTTGGTCCGTCAACAGAAACCAATTTGTCCGGCGAAGCATCTTCTGTCTTTTTCCTTCCCAATTCTTGTCCATTCTGTCTCGACAGAATAACCAGTTTGTCTAAATTCCTCCTAATTAAATCAAGGAAAGAGTTAAGTCATTACAAGCTGTGCATTAACTTGCGTTGGTCCATTCCAATCCAGGGGTGATCTTGCTTATCAACTAGTTCCCAGGGCCGTCCGCTTTCATTTGAAATTCCTGGGGAGGAGGTTGCAACATCATTTCCTCTTTAAATTAACGATTACCGTTAATTCGTAATTTAAATTGGGTCCTTTTGGTAGCAGATAAAATAAGGAAAATCTAAAATCGTACCAGTGGATTGGAATTGAAGGCGGATTTTAAACGCTAAATGAACCACTTCTTTCCGCCTCACAACTGAAGATCAAGACACCGCACTATTAATAAAAAAAGATTAATTTAAGTTCCCCATAGAATATCGCTGCTGAAGAGTAATTAGGCTTAAGATAGAATAAGTACGCCTAAGCTTTGATTTTAAAATGTTTAGCTTTAGAGTGAAGTTTGGTAACCGACCTATGGCATTGTTTAGCTTTGTTTGTTGCCGAGTGATAACACAGCAATTGGGATTCTTATATAGAAGATATATGACCATGATCCACTCGAGAACCGCCATGTTTAAAAAAGAGCATTTTAGGCGTCCCAGTCTGCATGAAAGACCAGAAACGCGCGCTTCTTACCTTACGAGTTCCTGCCTGTAGAATCTGTTCAACTAAAATGTCAATTCCGGACGGGATGTTTAAA
Organism: Montipora foliosa; assembly: GCF_036669935.1. NCBI lineage: Eukaryota > Metazoa > Cnidaria > Anthozoa > Scleractinia > Acroporidae > Montipora > Montipora foliosa. The sequence goes on from NC_090875.1 coordinate 19,491,609, forward strand.
CAAGAGAGAAAAACGCAGTACCTCCAGACACCGGCGCTGGAGCGTCGTACCAAACGAGTCATCCCGGGATTTCGGCCCGTGCGATCGCTTTTGGACGCAGTTGGCCCTTCGCTGCTTTCTGCTACCGACCTTGCCTCCCGGTACGGCATTGAGGGAGAGATATGTCGGCCTCTAAACCATATGTGACAAATCCCACGCCTACTCACAGCTCCAAACCGCCCTTGTCAATTTAACGTAAGAATTCCATGGCTTATATATTCAGGTGTAAAGTCATTTTATCTGTCATATGGTAAGCATTGAAGTCACAGATTACAAAGTGTGCGCATGCGCCCTGCTATAGGTAACATACATACATGCATGCTTGCAAAAACTTTATTTCATCTAGAATTTCTGAATAACTACAAGAGCTAATATCTTCGAGACATTACATTTACAGCTACAATACATAGCATATATAGGTATATAACTGAATACACAATACTTAAAGATATATTAATTAACAAGAACAGCCGCTGTACAAAATGCGACTCTCGATTTTCTTTCAAAACCAGTAAACAAACTCAGGTAGTGCATTTCGCAACTCAGCTGATACCTTAGAAAAGAACTAAGACCATAACTGGTTGTTTTAGGTTCATTGAAAGACAGAATGTAATTTCCGCGAAGATCATGCATAAGAAGATTTTCAATGCATAGAGGTGTAGAGTTTGACTTAAGTGGTAAGAGGACAAGTAAATTGCAAATATAAATCTCAGTATTCTCTTATTTACGTTATACCCTTTGCTTGACAAGAAATTACGAAAGGCCAGTTTTTTGCTATGAGGATAGCAGCGAAACAAACAATTAATTTGTTGCGAGTTTTCTAGAGTAAAAGCTTGTTCAGAAATCAAAAGTCTACGTTAACAGCACACACCAGGGTTACTCCTTAGTATCTGGCTAGAGATCTTCTTCTCACTACTTTTGGCTCCGGCCGCGCTTTAGCCATTCGATGAGGGCCAGTCTCGTGCTTCTCAAGTTGCCTCCTTCATGACCAAAAAGAATTCTGGGTAATTCTGCCATTCCATGACAAGGGAAGCCCCCCGATTCTCATTTCCTTGATTTCCTTGTAAAAACCAGCATCTTAATTTTTTTATTTTTATTTTTGTTGGTAGGCTACGTATCGGAGAGCCAGAACGTTTACGCATGCGCGAACGGAATGTTTGAAGAAGAGAGAAAAACGCAGTACCTCCAGACACCGGCGCTGGAGCGTCGTACCAAACGAGTCATCCCGGGATTTCGGCCCGTGCGATCGCTTTTGGACGCAGTTGGCCCTTCGCTGCTTTCTGCTACCGACCTTGCCT
>NC_090875.1:19497945-19550445 GCF_036669935.1 Montipora foliosa
GTAAACATCTTAAGTAATATGATTTGTACGTTGTTCAGTTGTGCAATGAAGTTTCGATTGAAAGGGCCAGAGATTATGTGGGAGAATTGGTAGCATGCTCCGTTTCAAAGAAGGAGATTGTTTTTTCTGATGCAAACCAGTGAAAGTCCTTTTCATTTGAATGTGTAAAGTGCCCCTGTGATAAAAAGATAACTTCCTTTATTTTCTTCAGGTTTTGAAAGTTGTTTTCTCAACACCTTAATTGCAAAATTTTGATCTTTGACTTTTATCCAAAGGCTGTTTTTTGAGTCTAAATTTTCAATTTCACGGTCTGCCATTACTTACGTTCAAAACTGACTGAGTGGACCTCAGAGAGTTGGATCCAGGGAAAAGTGAGGTCATTTACTCAGTAGCTTAAAATTTCAGTGTGTGGATGCAGCTTATTATCATTTTTATACATTTGTATGTGAAATGCCAGTTTAAGTCTGAAAGCCCAAAACTCCCGTGCTGCCTATTAATTCTGCGGCATACACACGCATTGCATTCTTGAACTGCTGAGCCTTTGACATCATTTTCTCCTCAATCCAGCGCTCTCAAGACTTTAGTAATGACAGACCATGAAATAGGAAAATTCCAGTTAAAATAAACAGGTGTCTTTTAAAATCAAGGCTTAAAATTTTGGTCACTTGGTGTTTAGTTAACATAGTTTTGAAATTCAAAGAAAAATAAGAATTGATTTTTTTGGTCATGGGGGCACTTCAACTGTAATCATTGTTTCTTGTTTAAAGTTATCTTTAGTAGGAGGTTGGAGAGGAGGTCCCTGTCAAAAGGTAGGTTTTGAAATCTTTGATGTTTTGTCACCAAGAATTGTGGATACAGACTGTACATGTTTTCAAGTCGTGGTCAGAAAAACAAGTTACAATGTATTTTGACATTATTTTTATTGGGAGCAGAATAAAGAACTTTGTGTACCAAACATTTGGTTCGGTGAATTCTGCATTTTAACTCTTCTCACTTTTAGGTACAAAGAAATAGTGACTGAGATGGTGACTGAATGTTCCCACAAGGAAGCAGAATTTGAGCCTTTATTTGCATCTGCTGCCCACAGAAAGGTATCTTGCATTTGTCTTGCTGTTAAAAATACATGTACAGTAACTTCTTACGTGATCTTTGTGGCCTCCCTCATGCATAGCTTTGTTATTAATTTTGTAAAGTCAAGTCCAGTTTATGATGATTATCTGTCAATCCAATGAAATGGAATGATTACAATTAATCAAGCCATGACAAGTCTGATTACTGCGACTTGCCTTCACAGTTACATTATGGTGTGAATAGTTGCATTACGGGTAATTTTGAACTATCATCATCATCATCATCATCATCATCATCATCATCATCATCATAATAATAATAATAATAATACCAACTTTATTCATTTAATTCAATGAAAGGGAAGGAAACCAGAGGTTATCCCTATCGAGTGTATCAACCGGGAGCCAGATGTAATTGACCGAGTCGATTTTGATGAGGGAGGAAAACCGGTTTATCTGGAGAAAAAGCCTCAGAGTCGGGTTGAGATTGACTGAAACTCAGCCCACATACGACCTCAAGGCCAGGGTTGAACCCAGGTCACAGAGGTGGGAGGCGTGGTTAATAACCGCTAAACCACCCAGTCGTATACAAAATGACACACACACATACAGGTACTTTAAGGCATGGTTACAACACAAGCTGCAAAGTGGTACACATATCCCATTTACAAACTTGAGGAAAAACATGTATCTAATTTTGTATGTGCAAAATATGTGTGCTATAATACTGTTAAGTAGTAAATCTGGCATTCGTTGTGCACATGTTACCTTTAGTATTGTGGCTTGTAAACCATAGAATCTTGCAGGTTGGGAAAATTACTCTTTTTTTCTTTGCTCTTTTTCTTGGGCCTAGGCACAGAGAAGTGGTACTGAGAATCGCTTAAACGGAATTCAATCATAAGGTAAGCTTAACAACTAGCCTGAAAACTTCCTCAGTCTTAGGCTGTAGCTCAAGTTGTCCGAGTTCGATAATGTTTCATTACATCTTTGACAGAATATGTTTCTGATTGGCTAATGAATAATGCATAAATAAGTTTAAGAATGCAGTATTGCAGTTGCTTTGGAAACACCGCGATGGAGTAATTTTTTTTGAGTATATGAATAAAAAATCCTATGAACTTGTTCATTTGGTGATTCATTTTATGAGCACAAGTGATGTATTGAAAGTTCGCAAAATTGCTCAAGCTGTACTGTCGCTCACAGAACCGATCAAAATCAAGAATTGTTTAATACTGTACTTACCATTAGTCAGAGAAAGAGGTTTGTTGTTTTTAAAAGAAAAGTAAACATTGTCATGGCAATTTATAGTTTTAGATATAACCCATTTCACTCCTCAGCCACCTCCCCAGGAAATCGTCTGGCGTTAGACAAAAATTAATCTGTTAAATCTCAATCACGGGAGTGCATGGGTCAAAGGATTTCTTATTCTCCTCGCTGTTGCAGTAAATTGCTACCCAATCAAGAGAATGTGATGAAAATTTCTACTATGATTTAAACCATTGCATTCTCAGAAGATCTTAATCCTTGTAATCCACAACAGAAATAGAGGATATTACATGGCCGTGCAGGGAAACGAATTTTATCTTCGAGTGCTTAAAGTATCTCACGAGTGAGTGAAGCGTACAAGTGAGAGATACTTTTAGCACAAGAAGATAAAATTTGTATCCCCAAACGGCCATGTAATGTTCTGTTTATTATATAGATATTGATGAAATTTCTCGATTTTAAACAACTTGTTTTACTCATTTTTGAAATGATGAAAAGTGGTTACCAACCGCTAAAACACACATGTTGTGTAACGTGAAACAAAATATGAAAGTTATGAAAAACAAATCATAGTAGAGAAGAATCATATTAAAGCACAAAAATATCTTACAATGAAGAGGAAGCGTGCATTTTATTGGCTAATGGTGTTCGTTACCATGACGACACCTATATTCTCACATGTGAAAGATAAAAATGATATTATGTTAACTGTGCATGGTGAGGATATGATTTTTTAGTAAAAGGAGAAATCCTGGTATTTCATTAGTATCTATGTAATAAAATCAGTTTTGTAATGCAATAATGGTGCAGAAATTTATTTTCCCAGGGTGCTGGACATGAAGGACTCAGTTCAAATGGATTTTATTGACATTTTCATCCGTTTGGCTCTGGAGTTGTTAATAATGTCAAAAGCAAGATACAACAATTGTTACAGTTTTTGTAGAGGCAATTACATTATTTTAAGTGCAATTTGGAATAAATGGGCATAAGAAATCTCCGAAAATAAATTACTAGTGCTCATTAATTCCAAATTGCATGAGAAAAATCATATCATTACACAAACTTAATAATAACATACATGAAAAAAATTGAGATAGCTTATTGTAATTAAACAAATGCAACATGCGCGCTTGCATTTTTCTCGGTCAATCAGGTAAAGGTAAAGTCTGCTTACAAGCAAAGCCCATTAGGCCGCAGCTTATCCCGGTTTCTGTGGCATGAAGCGACAAGGAGTGTTTCTACTCCCCCTGGCTAGTCCAACGCAGGGCTACCCCCAGCATTAAATTCCTGGCCTTTAAATGAAAGTGAGGCTGGTGTTGACCTTGTTGTGATACAAACCTCTCTCCTTTTCTTATGTTAATGATGTTGTTGTCATGCTAATTAATAAGAATTTACATAAGAAAATGAGTAAGGGTTCTATCAAAACAAGGTCAACTCCAGCCTCATTTTCATTCAGAGGCCAGGTAACTAAGCACACAACTGTGAAATGGACTATGAAAATAGTAGCCCTTACCCCTTGCAGCAGGACTTCCAGAGAATTCTTCGTATACCATCCTAAACTGTTTTCCTCACTTCTCACACATCCCTCACAGCTTTTCAGTTCCTGGCCTCCATTCACCCTTGACACGTACAACCTATCAACATCACTCTTTGGATGAAAAGCACCATATATTGTCAATACCTTTCTAGTCATTCTATCCAATGTGTTTAACTCTTTCTTCGTCCATCTTATAATCTCTGAAAATACAATATTGTTAATAGGTAAAGGTTAATTTTAAGCTCAGTATGGCTTATTGCCCGTGTCTTGGCAAATCCATTGCCTAAACGCCAAAACATGAGCCAAGAAAAAATTGTCATGTTAAGTCGTCTGTCAGTGTTTTAAAATTATTGATAACTTGGCAGACCCATTACATGTCTACATTTGAATCAGGTTGTTGTCTACTTTCCCTACCCTTCGTGACGGCTGCAATTAAAAAAACGATGTCAAAACAGTAATATTGAAAATAAAGATAACTTCCTTGTACACTGGTTTCCTGATCTATTTCTTTTAGTAGAATTCTACTAGTATACTAATGCAAATGCTGTAATCTGATTGGCTGATCCATTGAAAACTATCAGCCATTAGTGTGCAGTGGCTGGAGGTAGTCTTGGAAATAACGACGTTTTTTTTGGAGAAAAATTTGGATGCAAATGGTAATTAAATTTCTGAGAAGTCTAAACGAAGGACAGTTACGGTTTCGTGAAAAAAGTTGAAATTATTGAAAAAGCTGATGTGCTCGCGCGCACAACTTAGATTCAAGCCGAGCGATCTTTTTCAGGCGCAAAGTTTAATAATACGTCAAGAAATAATTGGAAACCGTTATTTGAAGTAAATTTTAGTAAAAATTCCACTAAAACAATTAGATCATTCGCTCTCGATTTCTATGAGGTGATAGTTGATTCGGCCTTCAGCCTCGTCAACTATCAGCTCGTAGAAATCGAGAGCTCATAATCGAATTTTTAATTATTTACACCAAGGAAGTACGCATTAAGGACGGTGCTTACTAATTCAAAAGGTATAGTAACGCGGTTTACTGAATATGCGGGAAAAGCAGATCTTAGCAAGTGTTATTGAAATCCAAAAGGAAAATTGGGGGTAACCAGGAATTTTTCAATGAGACATCCGTAAACTGGGTAATTCTGCCCCTTCCATGTCAAAGGTAAAGCCGCGATTCTTATTTCATAGATTTTTTATAAGTGTCGGTTCAGCCAGTCCTACCAGCAAAGTACAGCACCGATTGAAGTTTTTAGCTTCCAAAACTTGCCCAAATTGTATCGGTAGGTCTCGGAAAGCAATTTTGGCGTCCCAGTCTGCACGAACCCATCTCTCACCTCTGTCTCCAGAAGACCAGAACACCCACGCTTCTTACATTTACGTTTATGCCTGTACAATCAACTGAAATGTCAATTCCTTGTAAAAAGAACAACATATTTTTTTGGTATGGTACGTATCGGAGAGCCAGAACAATTTCGCATGCGCTGACGGAATGTTTGAATAAGAGAGAAAGATGCAGTACCTCCAGACGCCGTCGCTGGAGCATAGTATCAAACGAGTCATCCGGGATTTCGGCCCGTGGCATCGCTTTTGGACGCAGTTGGCCCTTACCGACCTTGCCTCCCGGTACGGCATTGAGGGAGAGATATGTCTGCCCCTAAACCATATGTGACAGTGATCCCACTCCTACTCACAGCTCCAGACCGCCCTTGTCATAACGTTTTTAAAGTGCCCCTGTGATCAAAAAAACCACTTCCTTTTTTCCTTCAGATTTTGAAAATGTGTTTGCTTAACACCTGACTGGCAAAATTTTGAGCTTTCATTTTTATCCAAAGGCCGTTTACTTTGAGTGTAAGTTCAAAACTGATCGATTGGACCTCAGACGGTTGGATCCAGGGAAACGTGACGTCAGAGGCTCACTAGCTTAAAATTTCAGCGTGTAAACGCAGCTTATTATATATGCAAAGCGTGAGTTTAAAAGTCTGAAAGCCCAAAACTCCCGCGCTGCATATTAATTCTGCGGCGTATACACGTATTGCATTCTTTAACTAGTGAGCCTTTGACGTCATTTTCTCCTCGATCCAGCTCTCTCAAGAACATGATGTTCGTAATGGCGGACCATTAAAAAGGAAAATTCCAGTTAAAATAAAGAGGTGTCTCTTTGAAATCAAGGCTTAAAACGTGGGTCACTTAGCGTTTTGTTAACATAGTTTTGAAATCCAAAGAAAAATATGAATTGATTTTTGGTCACAGGGGCACTTTAACGTAAGCTTTCGATCGCTTATATATTCTTTCTCATATGGTAAGCACCTGCTAAAGGTAACAAACACACATGCATAAACTTTCTTTCATCTCTGCCTTTTCAGCCCATATGAGATAGAAACTGAGGGAGGCAGGAGGCTGGTAATCTTACTATGTCGATCATTCACAATAGACTTAAACAGGTGTTCTGTTAAGTTTTCCTGGTGGGCCCTGATGGACTCAAGCACCTGTTAAATGAAGGGCGACCGAGTAGTGCACCCTGGGAAAAATGCATGATAGGGCCCTCCTTTGCACTCTTTCGAGCTCGACTTAAAGATACTTTGGTAAACGGTAATGGAAAACAGGACCAGCGTAATCTAGTGAAGACCTAATACATGCGCAATAGTATCTTACAAGGTCTGAAGTAAGAGCATGCGCACGCTTAAGTTGAATAAGAAAGTACAGTTTCCTAGACGCTTTTTTAGCAAGTTCTTCTATATGGTCGTCTCATGTGTTAGCGTATCATTGATTGTCAAGCCGAGTAGCTTAGTATGGTTTTGATAGGAGTTCCGTCTATGCCAACCCTTGGTACTCTACCCGACTATTTAAACAAATAAAACTCCGATGTTCACTCAAGAACTGGCACGAGAAATTGTAATTTAAATTTATTGTGCCCCCTCCATAAAAACAGTTGCGGAAAATTGTTTGTCGACGAGTGCAACGTGACCAGCCTGGACCAGGGTCTTCTCTCAACGACAGTGGAGGCAGAGAAGAGAGACCCTGGGAACGAGGTTGGTGTGCTCTGTCCTCGATCAACGCCTTCGATACAGCTTCACCCTACCAACATGGCGTTGATGACGTAACTTGAGACTCATCAGTTCAAACAAGTTACTTAATGTTGTTTTTATTAAAGAACTCACAAAAACCTTACTCTTACTGACGTACAATTTCAGTCAGTTCGTTTCTAGCATTTCCACGATTAAAACTATACATTACTCCTTTAGTTATTGGTTTTCTTTTTCCGCTGATAAGCGGCAATTATCCGTGCCCCCAGTCATCTTCCCAGAGAAACTCCCCTCCCCCTAGACCCCAAGAAAAGCCAAAATCTACATGAGTCACTTGGCAATGGGCTCTATTACTTTTTTCGGTGAAATTCAAAAAATTTCTTTTTGAAAGGCTGATTGCTTCGGAAAGTTACCGACTTAGTAACAAAATGTTCCTAGCCTTCCATCTTCTTGTTCTAGCTATGGTCAAATTTCTTACCATAGAACAGTAAATAAGATGGAAGGCTTATTCAGTAGTCGCGCACCAAAAGGTATTAAAATACCTTCTCTTATATTGCTTCTACCACTTTTGAAGTACTTGTAATAAAAGGACCCTCCCTCCCTCCCCTCCCTTGAATCTGTTTTTAACATACATATATAATTAGTTTTTTTTTTCAAATTGCTACTACTATGAAAAAAAGCAGTTCTCGTTTTTCTACACATTTCAAAAGTATTCAGTTGCGTTAAATGCTCAACACGCGATGCTCAATGTGCCTTAATTAGTATGCAGCACTGTGACGAGAGTTTTTGGCTTTCAGATTCTCAATTTCGTGTTCTGCATACTATTTAAGCCGCATTTACACCGTGTATTTTAAAGCCGTGGGTAAATTGCGTCACTTTCTCGTCGATCCGGATCGCTGAAACGCACCAAGCAATGGCGGACCGTTCAAAATAAATAGTTTATACTCTTGAAATGATTGCATAAAATCTCACAATTTGAATATTCAGCACAAGAACTTTCGAAATGTAAAGGAAAACGAGAAGTGAATTTTGATCGTAGTAGCACTTTAATTGTAAATGCATTTGTTTTGTTTTTTTTTTAGTTTTGTTTTTTGTCCTTTTTTTGTTTTTTTTGTTTTTTTCATTTTAAAGATTGATTTGCTTTTAATCGTTAAATGTCCTTCATCTTTCATTCGACAAAACAAAATCCTAAACCAACGAATCAGTGCCTGTTCATAATTCAGTCTTGCGCTCCAATTTGCGAGATCCACAAATAAATCTCTTGCGGACCCAGCCAAGAATTCGTCTCACACAGTTTTTCTGAAAGAAAAAAAGGAAAAGAAAATGAACATATATACTGTGATCCTCGGTGATACAGGTCACGTTGTAATACTATCCAGAAGAATAAAACGTGGGCTCAGTTAAGGACAATTACTTTAGTTTTAAATACCGGAGTGCTTCATTTTTCCCTTCAAACTTGGTGGAAGAAACCATGAATATTTGAAATAGACCGACTGATACTTGATTCACGTATAAGTAAACAAACAAACCAATTAATTAATTTATTACTAATAAACTTTAATAAATTGGGGTCTCCACAGACGAGGCAAGTTGTTGTCGATAACAAAAAATATCGATGACAAAACACTGCTTGTGTGAATCAAGTTATCGACTACAAACTGCCAAAAATCAAGGCATCGACAACAAAGTTTGTCATCGACAACTAAAGTAGTTTTCTTTTTCAAAAGAAAAAAACTACCTTAGTTGTCGATAACAAACGCGGCCGTTTTACTATCGACAACTTCCTCTTTCCGGTCTGAGAGCAAGTTATCGATTACTATTAAATTTATACCTCTTACCAACCGAGTTCGAGCTCCGTACTGTAAGTTACTGACCGAGTTTTTTCCCGTTGATTTATGGCCCAAGCGCGAAGCGCGCGGGCCATAAATCAACGGGAAAAAACGAGGATCCGTAACTTACAGTACGGACCGAGAAAACGAGGTTAGTGAGATATTTATTATATCTCTGAGGATAACCGGCGCGCCGGCAAGGAAACTAGTCAAAGTGAAGCGGAAGGTTCAACTGCCACAAAGAATGCCGTGCCAAAATCCCAAAAACTAAATCTTCTTGGCTGTTAAGTTTGAAATAGTTGCTTGCAAGATTCAAACAGTTTTCAGTACAAGTTTATGCAACAGAAATGACATGAAAAACTCGCTAGATGTTTTGTCGAAATTTTAAATTTAGCGGGCTGTACAGCGGGCCGTACTGTAGAATACGGCCCGCTAATTTAGCCAATTACAGCGCGCGTACTATCTGAGAGATATAATGAAAAAGTTTATTTCGCAGCGACGCAAACGATTTTTAAAGTAAGTGGTTTTTCATTTCTTGCCACTATTTTCTCAGGCTCTGTTAAAAAATACCGATTATAGACGACTGAACTTTTCGCGGTCTGTGGAACGGATTTCCTAAGATTAACAGTTTTCGATTTAAATAACTTGAAGTTTTCGACTGTAAACAGTTGTCGATAACAACTTATCTAATCCGTGGAGGGCCTTACTTTTTAAAAACAAATCAATAAACAATTCCAGAAAAAAGACAAACTGAATAAAGAAGGTAATGATTGCCGGAATGAATTAATTAACGAAAGACCAATCCACTTGGTTCTCACTAGCAGCATTAAAAAGCAGACTAGCTATAGGTCGAAAAAAGCTCTTGGTCAAGTGTGCATCTTTTGAGTAACAAAGAGTTAGTGAAAGATAGAGCTCAAAAATGTATAAATGGTAAACAATGTCATAATATCGTTATAATTGCAAAATATCAAATGAATCCTATACTATTTACACCACAGCGCACAATCTTTCTTTCACACTAAGATAGCAGAATAATCTAACCAAACATGTGTGTTAAAGTGGGTCGTATTCACATATGATTGTAGCTCTGTCAGCCTACCTTTGGTTTTACGTCTTTCCAGCAGCTCTCGCTGCGGATATTACTTGTTCCGCTAACATCTACCTCCATGCCATCGCGTAGGTTGGATACGCATTCGACTTGCAATGTGGAGACTGCGTCTGCGTCATTTAAAGTTTCTTGTATTCCAGATTGTTCCTCCACATCATCTTCCTTGCTAGCACTTGACTCGTAGAAATCCATCTCCATCCCATCGCCTCGATAGGATGCGCATTCGTCTTGCATTTCAGTGGAGACTGCGTCTGCGTCATTTAAAGTTTCTTGGATTCCAGATCGTTCCTCCACATCATCTTCCTTGCTAGCACTTGACTCATAGACATCCATTTCCATCCCATCGCCTCGATAGGATGCGCATTCGACTTGCATTTCAGTGGAGACTGCGTCTGCGTCATTTAAAGTTTCTTGGATTCCAGATGGTTCCTCCACATCATCTTCCTTGGTAGCAATTGGCTCATAGACATCCATCTCCATCCCATGGCCTCGATAGGATGCGCATTCGACTTGCATTTCAGTGGAGACTGCGTCTGCGTCATTTAGAGTTTCTTGGACTTCAGATGGTCCCTCTAAATCATCTTCCTTGGTAGCATTTGGCTCGTAGACATCTATCTCTTTTACGCTCTCATTTGACACTTCAGCGGAAAGAGCGGCTTCCTAGAAATACCATGAGAGAACATTACTCAGTAGAAAAACTAACAGCTGAGTGAATGAAAAGGTAAATGAATAATAATTTAATTCAGTTGGGCATCTCTCCTCCATAAATTGTATTTTGATCGTGAGACTAGTAAAATCGAGTACCGGTAATAAGCCGAGTATTTTGCACAAAAAAGGTAAACATTACTTCAATGTCTTAGATATCCCTGAAGAGATAAATACGGCACTGACCAGCGCATCGCGATTGCTTGTCCTGTTTTTTTACTTCTTTTTTTCGGCTTACCTCATTTTGTGTGTGTTCGCAGAGAGACTGGCTAATGGAGATCTCAGGATCTTCTATTCTCTCGTCACAAGTGACAGGGCGTCGATATTCGAGGTATAATTGAGATTGCTCTACGATATCATCTGAGAACAAAGAATATTCTTCTTTCTCGGTTAGCTGAGTCTCGAAGATTTCCATTTCCTGTGCTGTTTCCTCAGTTGGACTCATTAACGCGCCAGCAACATTTGGCACATCCACCGCAAAAGTGTTTGGAAGCAAGCTGATTATTATGGAGCCTTGTGGCTTCTGTGAGAGGTCAGCTCCTTGAGTGATGAAAATATTGGCATCACTCGAGTTGATGGAAGTAAGGAGCGGTGAGACGACCACCTCGGGAGGGGTGCTGGTTGCATGAAGCAGATTAAAGGTAAGCAGTGAATTTGACTGAGTTGACTGATCACAGGCTTCAGGATCTTGACTCTCACTGACTGTTTGTGCCTGGCTTGGAGCTGATGACCATGCTCTTCTGTACTGCTCAAGTAGTTGGTAATACGACTGTTTGAAAAACATACCTTCTTGAAATACGCCCCTCCCGAGGTCCATGCCATACTGAAGAAGTGCTTTATTAGCGTCGTTTTTCTCTTTAACTTCCCAATACATGCCCTTAACGGCCTCATACTTGTCTTTTAGAATCTCATGACTTTCTGTGAGCTTAGCCAGATCTTGTCTGGCGTGGTTTAATTCTTCAGACAAGCCATTTGCGTATGTTTCCCACTTTATGGACGTTTGTTTAAATTTCTGTACATCCAGTTGCTGAATATGATAAGCATCAATGAGCCACTGCCGCTCGCTTAGCAAACTTTGGATTGTAGTTTGCTGTTGATTTATAATTTGACAAAGTTGCTCCTTGGACAAAGGAAGACTGTTGTTTGCCATGATGAATCCCGCAAAAACAACTGCGGAGTAACTGTAGGGAAAAAAAATTAAATGCGTCAACATATCAGGACACTTGTTTCCTTATAATACGTTATTCCTGCTCTAAAAGGAAATTGCTGAACACGGAAAACGACCATTGTGCGTAAAAAATCAATGACTTAAAATCACTCCGCTTTTAGTTTTTCACGGAAAAGAATTTTCCGCCGAAAACGAACCTCTGTATGCTAGTAAATAACCTTACCTTCAGTTTATGAAACTCTTTTTGAACCAATAACAATATCGAATTATAATCTTATCTCTTAACCCAACACTAAAGAAATCGTTCCTCCGCTACAAACTGAGCAAAACAAGTGAATACTTTCATTTGCTGCAGTGATGCCTTTTTGCGTCACAATACGAAAAGAATTCCTTGCGCGAGCTTTAGCACGAAGATATTTACACCAAGAGGTACGCGTGCGCAAGAAGCAATGTCCAAATTCAGTCGTTTACTTTCGATTCAGAAACCAGGTTACTGGAAGGGTTTAAGTGAAGTGATCACCTAAAAACAGTTAAGTTGCTTATTGTAGGACCTTCTCATTTAGTTTTCCGGCGTGTTTCTACCGTGCGCGCGCAGTGTCGCAACCTTCCTGTCTTACAGTAAGCGCGTGCACGTGCTGAGTGAAAATGTAGGCAAGCAAGGTATCTGTCATTCCAGTATGCTTAGTTATAATTAGCTGACTTAGTATTTTCACGAATGGTCATCCCACTTTTTTTAACGTCAATAGACCAATTTCGATATATTAAAATTCAGTCCAAAACAAAAGGCATCATCTCGAGGCTCTGGGGAATAAATTCATACAAATCCTTATATTTATTCCCAAGAGCCTCGAGATGATGCCTTTTGTTTCGGACTGAATCTTAATATATCGAAATTGGTCTATTACTTGCTTTGCTTATCCTCGACGAAATTCAGTCGTAATACACGAGAACTACCTAACAGTAAATTTCTTTCGCTCTCTCGCAAAGTAACATTTATAGTTAATCTTTAATTCACGGTAAAATTCTCATGAAATCAGATGGTTCATCCCTTTGACATTTTGCATGCGCAAACAATAATTTGCAATTATTTTAGGAGCGCGTTTTGGATTTTGGGTGGTAAACTGCCAAGGAAGCTATGTCATATCCAATGAGTGCAAATGGAATTTTTTGTTTTATTATATGTCATTATTTCTGAACTGGACTATTCCACTTTTATGAAACATCCCGCTCAATCAGTTTCCATAAATGGTCATAGGGTATGTAAACTCATAACCGAGATTGAGCGAGTCATAAGTATAATTTCACTAGGATTTTTGCTGCCCTTCAGCGCAGGACACAAGCAAGAGCGAGAGAAATTTACTGGTAAGTAGCGATGAGTTAGAAATGTCATTACTTGACAACTAAAATTTCGTTGACACCTTTTACGTACGATTTGCGCATATTTACAAAATGTGCGCATGATTGCCGTAGTCGTTTTACGAATAGCATTTTTATCACAAAATGCAACAGAACTCTCTCGTATTTTAACTTAAGGCCACGCAAAAGAGAAGTAAGCTGTGGTTGAGATTCCAGTATAAGGAGGCTTTTATTCCAAACGAGTCTTTTGCCCTCTTAATTGTTACAAGTATATTTAGAATTAGAAACTGTTTATTCGTCGATCTTCTTTAGGTAATGTTTGGTCCGTCAACAGAAACCAATTTGTCCGGCCAAGCATCTTCCGTCTTTTTCCTTCCCAATTCTTGTCCATTCTGTCTCGACAGAATAGCCAGTTTGTCTAAACTCCTCCTAATTAAAGCAAGGAAAGAGTTAAGTCATTACAAGGTCTGCATTAACTTGCGTTGGTCCATTCCAGTCCAGGGGTGATCTTGCTTATCAACTAGTTCCCAGGGCCGTCCGCTTTCATTTGAAATTCCTGGGGAGGAGGTTGCAACATCATCTCCTCTTTAAATTAACGATTACCGTTAATTCGTAATTTGAATTGGGTCCTTTTGGTAGCAGATAAAATAAGGAAAATCAGAAATCGTACCCGTGGATTGGAACTGAAGGCGGAGTTTAAACGCTAAATGAACCACTTCTTTCCGCTTCACCACTGAAGATCAAGACACCGCACTATTAATAAAAAAAGATTTATTTAAGTTCCCCATAGAATATCGCTGCTGAAGAGTAATTAGGCTTAAGATAAATTAAGTACGCCTAAGCTTTGATTTTAAAATGTTTAGCTTTAGAGTGACGTTTGGTAACCGACCTTTGGAATTGTTTAACTTTGTTTGTTGCCGAGTGATAATACAGCAATTGGGTTTCTTATATAGAAGATATATGACCATAATCCACTCGAGAACCGCCATGCTTAAAACTGAGCATTTTAGGCGTCCCAGTCTGCATGAAAGACCAGAAACGCGCGCTTCTTACCATACGAGCTCCTGCATGTAGAATCTGTTCAACTGCAATATCAATTCCTTGTAAAAACCAGCATCTTCAATTTATTCTTTCTTAATGGCTACGTAACGGAGAGCAAGAACATTTACGCATGCGCGGACGCAATGTTTAAACAGGAGAGAAAAACGCAGTACCTCCAGACACCCTTCGCTGCTTTCTGCTACCGACCTTGCCTCCCGGTAAGGCATTGAGGGAGAGATATGTCGGCCCCTAAACCATATGTGACAAATCCCACGCCTACTCACAGGTCCAAACCGCCCTTGTCAATTTAACGTAAGAATTCGATGGCTTATATATTCAGGTGTAAAGTCATTTTATCTGTCATATGGTAAGCATTGAAGTCTTCGAGACATTACATTTACAGCTACAATACATAGCATCTACAGGTATATAACTAAATGCACAATACTTAAAGATATATTAATTAACAATAAAAGCCGCTGTACAAAATGCGACCCTCGATTCTCTTTTAAAACCAGTAAACAAACTCAGGTAGCGCATTTCGCAACTCAGCTGATACGTTAGAAAAGAACTAAGACCATAACTGGTTGTTTTAGGTTTATTGAAAGACAGAATGTAATTTCCGCGAAGATCATGCATAAGAAGATTTTCAATGCATAGAGGTGTAGAGTTTGACTTAAGTGGTAAGAGGACAAGTAAATTGCAAATATAAATCTCAGTATTCTCTTATTTACGTTATACCCTTTGCTTGACAAGAAATTACAAAAGGCCAGTTTTTTGCTACGAGGATAGCAGCGAAAAGAAGCACTAATTTGTTGCGAGTTTTCTAGAGTAAAAGCTTGTTCAGAAATCAAAAGTCTACGTTAACAGCACACACCAGGGTTACTCCTTAGTATCTGGCTAGAGATCTTCTTCTCACTACTTTTGCCTCCGGCCGCGCTTTAGCCATTCGATGAGGGCCAGTCTCGTGCTGCTCAAGTTGCCTCCTTCATGGCCAAAAAGAATTCTGGGTAATTTTGCCATTCCATGACAACGGAAGCCCCCCGATTCTCATTTCATTGATTTCCTTGTAAAAACCAGCATCTTAATTTTTTATTTTTTTTTTTTATTTATTTATTTATTTTTCTGTAGCCTACGTAACGGAGAGCCAGAATATTTACGCATGCGCGGACGCAATGTTTGAACAAGAGAGAAAAACGCAGTACCTCCAGACACCGGCGCTGGAGCGTCGTACCAAACGAGTCATCCCGGGATTTCGGCCGGTGCGATCGCTTTTGGACGCAGTTGGCCCTTCGCTGCTTTCTGCTACCGACCTTGCTTCCCGGTACGGCATTGAGGGAGAGATATGTCGGGCCCTAAACCATATGTGACAAATCCCACGCCTACTCACAGCTCCAAACCGCCCTTGTCAATTTAACGTAAGAATTCGATGGCTTATATATTCAGGTGTAAAGTCATTTATCTAACATATGGTAAGCATTGAAGTCACAGATTACAAAGTGTGCGCATGCGCCCTGCTGAAGGTAACATACATACATGCATGCTTGCAAAAACTCTTTTTCATCTAGAATTTCTGAATAACTACAAGAGCTAATATCTTCGAGACATTACATTTACAGCTACAATATATAGCATCTACAGGTATATAACTAAATACACAATACTTAAAGATATATTAATTAACAAGAAAAGCCGCTGTAAAAAATGCGACCCTCGATTTTTTTTTAAAACCAGTAAACTCAGTGGTACGGATAAACCCAGGTAGCGCATTTCGCAACTCAGCTGATACGTTAGAAAAAAACTAATACCATAACTGGTTGTTTTAGGTTTATTGAGGGACAGAATGTAATTTCCGCGAAGATCATGCATAAGAAGATTTTCAATGCATAGAGGTGTAGAGTTTGACTTAAGTGGTAAGAGGACAAGTAAATTGCAAATATAAATCTCAGTATTCTCTTATTTACGTTATACCCTTTGCTTGACAAGAAATTACAAAAGGCCTGTTTTTTGCTACGAGGATAGCAGCGAAAAGAAGCACTAATTTGTTGCGAGTTTTCTAGAGTAAAAGCTTGTTCAGAAATCAAAAGTCTACGTTAACAGCACACACCAGGGTTACTCCTTAGTATCTGGCTAGAGATCTTCTTCTCACTACTTTTGCCTCCGGCCGCGCTTTAGCCATTCGATGAGGGCCAGTCTCGTGCTGCTCAAGTTGCCTCCTTCATGGCCAAAAAGAATTCTGGGTAATTCTGCCATTCCATGACAACGGAAGCCCCCCGATTCTCATTTCATTGATTTCCTTGTAAAAACCAGCATCTTAATTTTTATTTTTATTTTTTATTTATTTATTTATTTTTCTGTAGCCTACGTAACGGAGAGCCAGAATATTTACGCATGCGCGGACGCAATGTTTGAACAAGAGAGAAAAACGCAGTACCTCCAGACACCGGCGCTGGAGCGTCGTACCAAACGAGTCATCCCGGGATTTCGGCCCGTGCGATCGCTTTTGGACGCAGTTGGCCCTTCGCTGCTTTCTGCTACCGACCTTGCTTCCCGGTACGGCATTGAGGGAGAGATATGTCGGGCCCTAAACCATATGTGACAAATCCCACGCCTACTCACAGCTCCAAACCGCCCTTGTCAATTTAACGTAAGAATTCGATGGCTTATATATTCAGGTGTAAAGTCATTTATCTAACATATGGTAAGCATTGAAGTCACAGATTACAAAGTGTGCGCATGCGCCCTGCTGAAGGTAACATACATACATGCATGCTTGCAAAAACTCTTTTTCATCTAGAATTTCTGAATAACTACAAGAGCTAATATCTTCGAGACATTACATTTACAGCTACAATACATAGCATCTACAGGTATATAACTAAATACACAATACTTAAAGATATATTAATTAACAAGAAAAGCCGCTGTACAAAATGCGACCCTCGATTTTTTTTTAAAACCAGTAAACTCAGTGGTACGGATAAACCCAGGTAGCGCATTTCGCAACTCAGCTGATACGTTAGAAAAGAACTAATACCATAACTGGTTGTTTTAGGTTTATTGAGGGACAGAATGTAATTTCCGCGAAGATCATGCATAAGAAGATTTTCAATGCATAGAGGTGTAGAGTTTGACTTAAGTGGTAAGAGGACAAGTAAATTGCAAATATAAATCTCAGTATTCTCTTATTTACGTTATACCCTTTGCTTGACAAGAAATTACAAAAGGCCAGTTTTTTGCTACGAGGATAGCAGCGAAAAGAAGCACTAATTTGTTGCGAGTTTTCTAGAGTAAAAGCTTGTTCAGAAATCAAAAGTCTACGTTAACAGCACACACCAGGGTTACTCCTTAGTATCTGGCTAGAGATCTTCTTCTCACTACTTTTGCCTCCGGCCGCGCTTTAGCCATTCGATGAGGGCCAGTCTCGTGCTGCTCAAGTTGCCTCCTTCATGGCCAAAAAGAATTCTGGGTAATTCTGCCATTCCATGACAACGGAAGCCCCCCGATTCTCATTTCATTGATTTCCTTGTAAAAACCAGCATCTTAATTTTTTATTTTTATTTTTTATTTATTTATTTATTTTTCTGTAGCCTACGTAACGGAGAGCCAGAATATTTACGCATGCGCGGACGCAATGTTTGAACAAGAGAGAAAAACGCAGTACCTCCAGACACCGGCGCTGGAGCGTCGTACCAAACGAGTCATCCCGGGATTTCGGCCCGTGCGATCGCTTTTGGACGCAGTTGGCCCTTCGCTGCTTTCTGCTACCGACCTTGCTTCCCGGTACGGCATTGAGGGAGAGATATGTCGGGCCCTAAACCATATGTGACAAATCCCACGCCTACTCACAGCTCCAAACCGCCCTTGTCAATTTAACGTAAGAATTCGATGGCTTATATATTCAGGTGTAAAGTCATTTATCTAACATATGGTAAGCATTGAAGTCACAGATTACAAAGTGTGCGCATGCGCCCTGCTGAAGGTAACATACATACATGCATGCTTGCAAAAACTCTTTTTCATCTAGAATTTCTGAATAACTACAAGAGCTAATATCTTCGAGACATTACATTTACAGCTACAATACATAGCATCTACAGGTATATAACTAAATACACAATACTTAAAGATATATTAATTAACAAGAAAAGCCGCTGTACAAAATGCGACCCTCGATTTTTTTTTAAAACCAGTAAACTCAGTGGTACGGATAAACCCAGGTAGCGCATTTCGCAACTCAGCTGATACGTTAGAAAAGAACTAATACCATAACTGGTTGTTTTAGGTTTATTGAGGGACAGAATGTAATTTCCGCGAAGATCATGCATAAGAAGATTTTCAATGCATAGAGGTGTAGAGTTTGACTTAAGTGGTAAGAGGACAAGTAAATTGCAAATATAAATCTCAGTATTCTCTTATTTACGTTATACCCTTTGCTTGACAAGAAATTACAAAAGGCCAGTTTTTTGCTACGAGGATAGCAGCGAAAAGAAGCACTAATTTGTTGCGAGTTTTCTAGAGTAAAAGCTTGTTCAGAAATCAAAAGTCTACGTTAACAGCACACACCAGGGTTACTCCTTAGTATCTGGCTAGAGATCTTCTTCTCACTACTTTTGCCTCCGGCCGCGCTTTAGCCATTCGATGAGGGCCAGTCTCGTGCTGCTCAAGTTGCCTCCTTCATGGCCAAAAAGAATTCTGGGTAATTCTGCCATTCCATGACAACGGAAGCCCCCCGATTCTCATTTCATTGATTTCCTTGTAAAAACCAGCATCTTAATTTTTTATTTTTATTTTTTATTTATTTATTTATTTTTCTGTAGCCTACGTAACGGAGAGCCAGAATATTTACGCATGCGCGGACGCAATGTTTGAACAAGAGAGAAAAACGCAGTACCTCCAGACACCGGCGCTGGAGCGTCGTACCAAACGAGTCATCCCGGGATTTCGGCCCGTGCGATCGCTTTTGGACGCAGTTGGCCCTTCGCTGCTTTCTGCTACCGACCTTGCTTCCCGGTACGGCATTGAGGGAGAGATATGTCGGGCCCTAAACCATATGTGACAAATCCCACGCCTACTCACAGCTCCAAACCGCCCTTGTCAATTTAACGTAAGAATTCGATGGCTTATATATTCAGGTGTAAAGTCATTTATCTAACATATGGTAAGCATTGAAGTCACAGATTACAAAGTGTGCGCATGCGCCCTGCTGAAGGTAACATACATACATGCATGCTTGCAAAAACTCTTTTTCATCTAGAATTTCTGAATAACTACAAGAGCTAATATCTTCGAGACATTACATTTACAGCTACAATACATAGCATCTACAGGTATATAACTAAATACACAATACTTAAAGATATATTAATTAACAAGAAAAGCCGCTGTACAAAATGCGACCCTCGATTTTTTTTTAAAACCAGTAAACTCAGTGGTACGGATAAACCCAGGTAGCGCATTTCGCAACTCAGCTGATACGTTAGAAAAGAACTAATACCATAACTGGTTGTTTTAGGTTTATTGAGGGACAGAATGTAATTTCCGCGAAGATCATGCATAAGAAGATTTTCAATGCATAGAGGTGTAGAGTTTGACTTAAGTGGTAAGAGGACAAGTAAATTGCAAATATAAATCTCAGTATTCTCTTATTTACGTTATACCCTTTGCTTGACAAGAAATTACAAAAGGCCAGTTTTTTGCTACGAGGATAGCAGCGAAAAGAAGCACTAATTTGTTGCGAGTTTTCTAGAGTAAAAGCTTGTTCAGAAATCAAAAGTCTACGTTAACAGCACACACCAGGGTTACTCCTTAGTATCTGGCTAGAGATCTTCTTCTCACTACTTTTGCCTCCGGCCGCGCTTTAGCCATTCGATGAGGGCCAGTCTCGTGCTGCTCAAGTTGCCTCCTTCATGGCCAAAAAGAATTCTGGGTAATTCTGCCATTCCATGACAACGGAAGCCCCCCGATTCTCATTTCATTGATTTCCTTGTAAAAACCAGCATCTTAATTTTAATATTTTTTTTTTATTTATTTATTTATTTTTCTGTAGCCTACGTAACGGAGAGCCAGAATATTTACGCATGCGCGGACGCAATGTTTGAACAAGAGAGAAAAACGCAGTACCTCCAGACACCGGCGCTGGAGCGTCGTACCAAACGAGTCATCCCGGGATTTCGGCCCGTGCGATCGCTTTTGGACGCAGTTGGCCCTTCGCTGCTTTCTGCTACCGACCTTGCTTCCCGGTACGGCATTGAGGGAGAGATATGTCGGGCCCTAAACCATATGTGACAAATCCCACGCCTACTCACAGCTCCAAACCGCCCTTGTCAATTTAACGTAAGAATTCGATGGCTTATATATTCAGGTGTAAAGTCATTTATCTAACATATGGTAAGCATTGAAGTCACAGATTACAAAGTGTGCGCATGCGCCCTGCTGAAGGTAACATACATACATGCATGCTTGCAAAAACTCTTTTTCATCTAGAATTTCTGAATAACTACAAGAGCTAATATCTTCGAGACATTACATTTACAGCTACAATACATAGCATCTACAGGTATATAACTAAATACACAATACTTAAAGATATATTAATTAACAAGAAAAGCCGCTGTACAAAATGCGACCCTCGATTTTTTTTTAAAACCAGTAAACTCAGTGGTACGGATAAACCCAGGTAGCGCATTTCGCAACTCAGCTGATACGTTAGAAAAGAACTAATACCATAACTGGTTGTTTTAGGTTTATTGAGGGACAGAATGTAATTTCCGCGAAGATCATGCATAAGAAGATTTTCAATGCATAGAGGTGTAGAGTTTGACTTAAGTGGTAAGAGGACAAGTAAATTGCAAATATAAATCTCAGTATTCTCTTATTTACGTTATACCCTTTGCTTGACAAGAAATTACAAAAGGCCAGTTTTTTGCTACGAGGATAGCAGCGAAAAGAAGCACTAATTTGTTGCGAGTTTTCTAGAGTAAAAGCTTGTTCAGAAATCAAAAGTCTACGTTAACAGCACACACCAGGGTTACTCCTTAGTATCTGGCTAGAGATCTTCTTCTCACTACTTTTGCCTCCGGCCGCGCTTTAGCCATTCGATGAGGGCCAGTCTCGTGCTGCTCAAGTTGCCTCCTTCATGGCCAAAAAGAATTCTGGGTAATTCTGCCATTCCATGACAACGGAAGCCCCCCGATTCTCATTTCATTGATTTCCTCGTAAAAACCAGCATCTTAATTTTTTATTTTTATTTTTTATTTATTTATTTATTTTTCTGTAGCCTACGTAACGGAGAGCCAGAATATTTACGCATGCGCGGACGCAATGTTTGAACAAGAGAGAAAAACGCAGTACCTCCAGACACCGGCGCTGGAGCGTCGTACCAAACGAGTCATCCCGGGATTTCGGCCCGTGCGATCGCTTTTGGACGCAGTTGGCCCTTCGCTGCTTTCTGCTACCGACCTTGCTTCCCGGTACGGCATTGAGGGAGAGATATGTCGGGCCCTAAACCATATGTGACAAATCCCACGCCTACTCACAGCTCCAAACCGCCCTTGTCAATTTAACGTAAGAATTCGATGGCTTATATATTCAGGTGTAAAGTCATTTATCTAACATATGGTAAGCATTGAAGTCACAGATTACAAAGTGTGCGCATGCGCCCTGCTGAAGGTAACATACATACATGCATGCTTGCAAAAACTCTTTTTCATCTAGAATTTCTGAATAACTACAAGAGCTAATATCTTCGAGACATTACATTTACAGCTACAATACATAGCATCTACAGGTATATAACTAAATACACAATACTTAAAGATATATTAATTAACAAGAAAAGCCGCTGTACAAAATGCGACCCTCGATTTTTTTTTAAAACCAGTAAACTCAGTGGTACGGATAAACCCAGGTAGCGCATTTCGCAACTCAGCTGATACGTTAGAAAAGAACTAATACCATAACTGGTTGTTTTAGGTTTATTGAGGGACAGAATGTAATTTCCGCGAAGATCATGCATAAGAAGATTTTCAATGCATAGAGGTGTAGAGTTTGACTTAAGTGGTAAGAGGACAAGTAAATTGCAAATATAAATCTCAGTATTCTCTTATTTACGTTATACCCTTTGCTTGACAAGAAATTACAAAAGGCCAGTTTTTTGCTACGAGGATAGCAGCGAAAAGAAGCACTAATTTGTTGCGAGTTTTCTAGAGTAAAAGCTTGTTCAGAAATCAAAAGTCTACGTTAACAGCACACACCAGGGTTACTCCTTAGTATCTGGCTAGAGATCTTCTTCTCACTACTTTTGCCTCCGGCCGCGCTTTAGCCATTCGATGAGGGCCAGTCTCGTGCTGCTCAAGTTGCCTCCTTCATGGCCAAAAAGAATTCTGGGTAATTCTGCCATTCCATGACAACGGAAGCCCCCCGATTCTCATTTCATTGATTTCCTCGTAAAAACCAGCATCTTAATTTTTTATTTTTATTTTTTATTTATTTATTTATTTTTCTGTAGCCTACGTAACGGAGAGCCAGAATATTTACGCATGCGCGGACGCAATGTTTGAACAAGAGAGAAAAACGCAGTACCTCCAGACACCGGCGCTGGAGCGTCGTACCAAACGAGTCATCCCGGGATTTCGGCCGGTGCGATCGCTTTTGGACGCAGTTGGCCCTTCGCTGCTTTCTGCTACCGACCTTGCTTCCCGGTACGGCATTGAGGGAGAGATATGTCGGGCCCTAAACCATATGTGACAAATCCCACGCCTACTCACAGCTCCAAACCGCCCTTGTCAATTTAACGTAAGAATTCGATGGCTTATGTATTCAGGTGTAAAGTCATTTATCTAACATATGGTAAGCATTGAAGTCACAGATTACAAAGTGTGCGCATGCGCCCTGCTGAAGGTAACATACATACATGCATGCTTGCAAAAACTCTTTTTCATCTAGAATTTCTGAATAACTACAAGAGCTAATATCTTCGAGACATTACATTTACAGCTACAATACATAGCATCTACAGGTATATAACTAAATACACAATACTTAAAGATATATTAATTAACAAGAAAAGCCGCTGTACAAAATGCGACCCTCGATTTTTTTTAAAACCAGTAAACTCAGTGGTACGGATAAACCCAGGTAGCGCATTTCGCAACTCAGCTGATACGTTAGAAAAGAACTAATACCATAACTGGTTGTTTTAGGTTTATTGAGGGACAGAATGTAATTTCCGCGAAGATCATGCATAAGAAGATTTTCAATGCATAGAGGTGTAGAGTTTGACTTAAGTGGTAAGAGGACAAGTAAATTGCAAATATAAATCTCAGTATTCTCTTATTTACGTTATACCCTTTGCTTGACAAGAAATTACAAAAGGCCAGTTTTTTGCTACGAGGATAGCAGCGAAAAGAAGCACTAATTTGT
The DNA here is from genome assembly GCF_036669935.1 of Montipora foliosa. Classification (NCBI taxonomy): domain Eukaryota; kingdom Metazoa; phylum Cnidaria; class Anthozoa; order Scleractinia; family Acroporidae; genus Montipora; species Montipora foliosa. The sequence goes on from NC_090875.1 coordinate 19,521,472, forward strand.
TGCGAGTTTTCTAGAGTAAAAGCTTGTTCAGAAATCAAAAGTCTACGTTAACAGCACACACCAGGGTTACTCCTTAGTATCTGGCTAGAGATCTTCTTCTCACTACTTTTGCCTCCGGCCGCGCTTTAGCCATTCGATGAGGGCCAGTCTCGTGCTGCTCAAGTTGCCTCCTTCATGGCCAAAAAGAATTCTGGGTAATTCTGCCATTCCATGACAACGGAAGCCCCCCGATTCTCATTTCATTGATTTCCTTGTAAAAACCAGCATCTTAATTTTTTATTTTTATTTTTTATTTATTTATTTATTTTTCTGTAGCCTACGTAACGGAGAGCCAGAATATTTACGCATGCGCGGACGCAATGTTTGAACAAGAGAGAAAAACGCAGTACCTCCAGACACCGGCGCTGGAGCGTCGTACCAAACGAGTCATCCCGGGATTTCGGCCCGTGCGATCGCTTTTGGACGCAGTTGGCCCTTCGCTGCTTTCTGCTACCGACCTTGCTTCCCGGTACGGCATTGAGGGAGAGATATGTCGGGCCCTAAACCATATGTGACAAATCCCACGCCTACTCACAGCTCCAAACCGCCCTTGTCAATTTAACGTAAGAATTCGATGGCTTATGTATTCAGGTGTAAAGTCATTTATCTAACATATGGTAAGCATTGAAGTCACAGATTACAAAGTGTGCGCATGCGCCCTGCTGAAGGTAACATACATACATGCATGCTTGCAAAAACTCTTTTTCATCTAGAATTTCTGAATAACTACAAGAGCTAATATCTTCGAGACATTACATTTACAGCTACAATACATAGCATCTACAGGTATATAACTAAATACACAATACTTAAAGATATATTAATTAACAAGAAAAGCCGCTGTACAAAATGCGACCCTCGATTTTTTTTTAAAACCAGTAAACTCAGTGGTACGGATAAACCCAGGTAGCGCATTTCGCAACTCAGCTGATACGTTAGAAAAGAACTAATACCATAACTGGTTGTTTTAGGTTTATTGAGGGACAGAATGTAATTTCCGCGAAGATCATGCATAAGAAGATTTTCAATGCATAGAGGTGTAGAGTTTGACTTAAGTGGTAAGAGGACAAGTAAATTGCAAATATAAATCTCAGTATTCTCTTATTTACGTTATACCCTTTGCTTGACAAGAAATTACAAAAGGCCAGTTTTTTGCTACGAGGATAGCAGCGAAAAGAAGCACTAATTTGTTGCGAGTTTTCTAGAGTAAAAGCTTGTTCAGAAATCAAAAGTCTACGTTAACAGCACACACCAGGGTTACTCCTTAGTATCTGGCTAGAGATCTTCTTCTCACTACTTTTGCCTCCGGCCGCGCTTTAGCCATTCGATGAGGGCCAGTCTCGTGCTGCTCAAGTTGCCTCCTTCATGGCCAAAAAGAATTCTGGGTAATTCTGCCATTCCATGACAACGGAAGCCCCCCGATTCTCATTTCATTGATTTCCTTGTAAAAACCAGCATCTTAATTTTTTATTTTTATTTTTTATTTATTTATTTATTTTTCTGTAGCCTACGTAACGGAGAGCCAGAATATTTACGCATGCGCGGACGCAATGTTTGAACAAGAGAGAAAAACGCAGTACCTCCAGACACCGGCGCTGGAGCGTCGTACCAAACGAGTCATCCCGGGATTTCGGCCCGTGCGATCGCTTTTGGACGCAGTTGGCCCTTCGCTGCTTTCTGCTACCGACCTTGCTTCCCGGTACGGCATTGAGGGAGAGATATGTCGGGCCCTAAACCATATGTGACAAATCCCACGCCTACTCACAGCTCCAAACCGCCCTTGTCAATTTAACGTAAGAATTCGATGGCTTATATATTCCTTGCATACGGCGAGAGCTACTGAAATTTAAACTGACCAATCAGAATTCAGCGAGAGGGAAAAACTGTGCTATCCTTGTGCTATCCGACGTCACGCCAATTGTTTACATTCTGATTGGTTAGATCGGTGGACATTCGCTCAGCCTTCTGTTGTGACTTTAGTTGTGACTCTCTTGACCGTCGCTTCTCTGAACTCAGCGAGACAGAAATGACTCATTGTTCTGGCAATCAATTTGCCAATCCACTTTATCCAGTTTATGGATTGGTCTAGCATGTGATTAACAACCAGGATCGCTTTTGAACTTTATTCTGTAGAAGAAGAAGACGTTGCTGAGTGAACATTTTTACGACGAAATCCCTTGGTTTGTACTGTTCAGCACTTTGATTTCCGATAACTGATCAATCACATTTGGTCGTCTGACCATATGAAGTTTTTTCAGCTCTTGTTTGTGTCCATCATGATCGAACTTCAGGTGAAGCGCTATGCTGCTTTATGCCAACTTCGGTGGCTTGTGGTGAGCTTGCCTGCTGTCCAAATTGTTGTTTTATTTGGGCAAGATTGGTCTTGGGTTGGAACTTAATAGTGAGGGGAACAATTTTTCGTTCATCTGCTGTGCCAGACAACAAACAATCCTGTCGGGTGTTCCATGTGCTTGGTGAGTCTTGCACGACCATCGTCTATCAGATCTGGATTGGAGTTTTCTTTCAGTGATTACAACTTGCGATCGTTCTGCAAACATCTACGTAGCATGCAGCACTTTTTAGTGACGCGAGGATCCCCGGTCCGTTTTGCTGTTTTAAACGGAGTTCTGCCTTTTGTGAGCTGTTTGTCTTTAGTGCTTGTACTTTTTCGTTTGTTCCTGGTGGCACAAAGTAACTTTGATGATTTCAAAGGACTTGAATCCTTAATTGAATTAGCAATTTTTTTATTAAGGAACCATTAAGTGAATGTTACACAAAATTAGGAGAAACTGTTGGTTGAATAGACAATATTTGTAGACATAATTATCTACCCAGTTTAAGTACCTAGCTCAACAAGTTGTTTGGCTCCACAAGTTTCAGTTTCAGGCCAGGTACCCGAATTCACCCAGGTACTGTTGCACACTACCATAGTTCTTTGGAAATTGAATAGCTCCTTGAACACCTGGTTGCTTGACAAGAAACTTGATGTGTTTGTTCTCTACATTGGTGAATGCAGCCACTAACTGTCCATTGTGGATTAACTCCAGACCAACTCTTCTTTCAGTTTAATCTTTGTTCTTGGCAGGGCATCAATAATGGTGTCCCTTGTAAAATGTTCGTTTAAAGAGTTTGTTTAAGTTATTTCCCATTTCATAGGGCACTGTGGTTGCCAGATTCACTTTCAAACTTATCATGGAAATGCAAATCAATACCAGTGAAAAGTCAGTCCCTTGAATTGATGATAGAAAATTTATTTAAATGCATATTGAAACATCAGTTGAGGAATATTTTTTTCCCACTTTGTGAACCTAACATACATTGCTGCCATTTGTTTATTGCTTGGTCATTCAATGTCTTGATCACATCAAGTAATTTATTTTTTAGGTATTGTGTATCTTAATCTTTTGCGGCATATTTAGATAGGCAGGAAATGTTCCACATTTTATGGTAAATAGTTCTGCATAGTTTTAAGGAACATTGCAGCCAAATCTAATTGAATATGAGGCTAAAATATGCTGTTTGACATTTTGTGAATTTAAAGATTATTAATATTGTTTGCGCTTGTTTTAAAAGGCTTAAGGTTGGCACTCAAAAGTGTTCCTTCTATGATCTTATTCTGTAAAGATTACCTTGGGAGAATTTGGGATCAAGGCCACTTTTTTCTTCTAGCTTCTTTCCCCAGTGCCCTCTGAGAATGGAGTTAATTTGGTTTTGCCCAATGTTGAAAGATGAAACAATGCCTAAACCAGCCAGCCACAAGGAATACTTCATGGTGCTTTTTTACAAACATGGGCATGAGGGTGCTCGTAAGCATCTGAGCATTGTTTCGCATGCTTAAGTGTTATTATAAATAATCTATTTCTCTAAGAGAGTCTTCTTTTCTTGTTGGTCATTCAAAAATTGTTGGAATAGCTTGTTTGAGCTGTTGGATAGACGCAGAACATTTGATGAGGCCCTCCTGGGGAGAGGAGTCCTTGTTCCCTTTACATATTTGCTTGTGTTTCCTTGTTCCCCAAATTACTTTCAAACTTGTTCCCAGCTTTTTGATCCCTAAAATTTAAATTGGTTTTCTTCCCTTGTTCCCTAAAATATTTTGATATTGTTAAAAAAACCAGTGAGGAACATTAAATTTTAGTTACCTAAATTTTGAAATTTTAGATACTAGATATTTTATTCATATTCTCACATTTTTATGTATATATTTCTTTTTTTCTTTAATATTATTTTGTGGAAAACCTGTAAAATAGCTTCAGATAAAATAAAAGAAACACAATTTTGACTGCCCCTTCTAGATCTTGCTCTTTTCAGACAGGAACCAGCTTGTTTGCACCTTTCTGGCGACCTGCGGGAGGGCAAGCTCTAGAAACTCTTCCTTAGCGAGCCTTCCACTGAAAAACTTTCCAAGTATGGCTTTCTTGTGTTATGGGCCGAGGGTTTTGTGCAAAGTTCATCAGCGGCTTCCTTGCAGCTTCTAAAAGGTGTTCCTTCGGGCAATGGTTAGTAAACGTTTTGTAGTGCTTATACAAATTTTCGCTACGTGAAAATGTATGTTCACACGAAAAAAATATCAGCTTGACAATTTTTCTTTCCCGATACTCCATTTAAAATGAACGAGAGCGCCATTAGTAATAAAGGGCCAGAAAACCATTTAAAACATTTTGTAGCAATTTTTTTGTCAACAAACTTGGGTTGTCGGCGAGCAGAATTCGAACGTGACCTCTTATGCTTTGGCTTTTATTTGTGCTTTTTCTAACTATTCTAAGACGAATTCAGGGTGGTATTTTCGAATCAAGTGCAAGAAGACGGCAAAACCGTATCGATATTTATTTGAGTTAACTTCGCGAATAAAGACTTCGACCGCATCCTTGCGTAGATCAACAACAATGTCATTTACGAACAACCGAAATGCACTGTTTCCGGTGAAGGGGCAAATGATTGACAGGATAGCACAGTTTTGACTGCCGCGCGCACTGCGGGCGCAGGTTCCGTATGCAAGGTTCAGGTGTAAAGTCATTTATCTAACATATGGTAAGCATTGAAGTCACAGATTACAAAGTGTGTGCATGCGCCCTGCTGAAGGTAACATACATACATGCATGCTTGCAAAAACTCTTTTTCATCTAGAATTTCTGAATAACTACAAGAGCTAATATCTTCGAGACATTACATTTACAGCTACAATACATAGCATCTACAGGTATATAACTAAATACACAATACTTAAAGATATATTAATTAACAAGAAAAGCCGCTGTACAAAATGCGACCCTCGATTTTTTTTTAAAACCAGTAAACTCAGTGGTACGGATAAACCCAGGTAGCGCATTTCGCAACTCAGCTGATACGTTAGAAAAGAACTAATACCATAACTGGTTGTTTTAGGTTTATTGAGGGACAGAATGTAATTTCCGCGAAGATCATGCATAAGAAGATTTTCAATGCATAGAGGTGTAGAGTTTGACTTAAGTGGTAAGAGGACAAGTAAATTGCAAATATAAATCTCAGTATTCTCTTATTTACGTTATACCCTTTGCTTGACAAGAAATTACAAAAGGCCAGTTTTTTGCTACGAGGATAGCAGCGAAAAGAAGCACTAATTTGTTGCGAGTTTTCTAGAGTAAAAGCTTGTTCAGAAATCAAAAGTCTACGTTAACAGCACACACCAGGGTTACTCCTTAGTATCTGGCTAGAGATCTTCTTCTCACTACTTTTGCCTCCGGCCGCGCTTTAGCCATTCGATGAGGGCCAGTCTCGTGCTGCTCAAGTTGCCTCCTTCATGGCCAAAAAGAATTCTGGGTAATTCTGCCATTCCATGACAACGGAAGCCCCCCGATTCTCATTTCATTGATTTCCTTGTAAAAACCAGCATCTTAATTTTTTATTTTTATTATTTATTTATTTATTTATTTTTCTGTAGCCTACGTAACGGAGAGCCAGAATATTTACGCATGCGCGGACGCAATGTTTGAACAAGAGAGAAAAACGCAGTACCTCCAGACACCGGCGCTGGAGCGTCGTACCAAACGAGTCATCCCGGGATTTCGGCCCGTGCGATCGCTTTTGGACGCAGTTGGCCCTTCGCTGCTTTCTGCTACCGACCTTGCTTCCCGGTACGGCATTGAGGGAGAGATATGTCGGGCCCTAAACCATATGTGACAAATCCCACGCCTACTCACAGCTCCAAACCGCCCTTGTCAATTTAACGTAAGAATTCGATGGCTTATATATTCAGGTGTAAAGTCATTTATCTAACATATGGTAAGCATTGAAGTCACAGATTACAAAGTGTGCGCATGCGCCCTGCTGAAGGTAACATACATACATGCATGCTTGCAAAAACTCTTTTTCATCTAGAATTTCTGAATAACTACAAGAGCTAATATCTTCGAGACATTACATTTACAGCTACAATACATAGCATCTACAGGTATATAACTAAATACACAATACTTAAAGATATATTAATTAACAAGAAAAGCCGCTGTACAAAATGCGACCCTCGATTTTTTTTTAAAACCAGTAAACTCAGTGGTACGGATAAACCCAGGTAGCGCATTTCGCAACTCAGCTGATACGTTAGAAAAGAACTAATACCATAACTGGTTGTTTTAGGTTTATTGAGGGACAGAATGTAATTTCCGCGAAGATCATGCATAAGAAGATTTTCAATGCATAGAGGTGTAGAGTTTGACTTAAGTGGTAAGAGGACAAGTAAATTGCAAATATAAATCTCAGTATTCTCTTATTTACGTTATACCCTTTGCTTGACAAGAAATTACAAAAGGCCAGTTTTTTGCTACGAGGATAGCAGCGAAAAGAAGCACTAATTTGTTGCGAGTTTTCTAGAGTAAAAGCTTGTTCAGAAATCAAAAGTCTACGTTAACAGCACACACCAGGGTTACTCCTTAGTATCTGGCTAGAGATCTTCTTCTCACTACTTTTGCCTCCGGCCGCGCTTTAGCCATTCGATGAGGGCCAGTCTCGTGCTGCTCAAGTTGCCTCCTTCATGGCCAAAAAGAATTCTGGGTAATTCTGCCATTCCATGACAACGGAAGCCCCCCGATTCTCATTTCATTGATTTCCTTGTAAAAACCAGCATCTTAATTTTTTATTTTTATTTTTTATTTATTTATTTATTTTTCTGTAGCCTACGTAACGGAGAGCCAGAATATTTACGCATGCGCGGACGCAATGTTTGAACAAGAGAGAAAAACGCAGTACCTCCAGACACCGGCGCTGGAGCGTCGTACCAAACGAGTCATCCCGGGATTTCGGCCCGTGCGATCGCTTTTGGACGCAGTTGGCCCTTCGCTGCTTTCTGCTACCGACCTTGCTTCCCGGTACGGCATTGAGGGAGAGATATGTCGGGCCCTAAACCATATGTGACAAATTCCACGCCTACTCACAGCTCCAAACCGCCCTTGTCAATTTAACGTAAGAATTCGATGGCTTATATATTCAGGTGTAAAGTCATTTATCTAACATATGGTAAGCATTGAAGTCACAGATTACAAAGTGTGCGCATGCGCCCTGCTGAAGGTAACATACATACATGCATGCTTGCAAAAACTCTTTTTCATCTAGAATTTCTGAATAACTACAAGAGCTAATATCTTCGAGACATTACATTTACAGCTACAATACATAGCATCTACAGGTATATAACTAAATACACAATACTTAAAGATATATTAATTAACAAGAAAAGCCGCTGTACAAAATGCGACCCTCGATTTTTTTTTAAAACCAGTAAACTCAGTGGTACGGATAAACCCAGGTAGCGCATTTCGCAACTCAGCTGATACGTTAGAAAAGAACTAATACCATAACTGGTTGTTTTAGGTTTATTGAGGGACAGAATGTAATTTCCGCGAAGATCATGCATAAGAAGATTTTCAATGCATAGAGGTGTAGAGTTTGACTTAAGTGGTAAGAGGACAAGTAAATTGCAAATATAAATCTCAGTATTCTCTTATTTACGTTATACCCTTTGCTTGACAAGAAATTACAAAAGGCCAGTTTTTTGCTACGAGGATAGCAGCGAAAAGAAGCACTAATTTGTTGCGAGTTTTCTAGAGTAAAAGCTTGTTCAGAAATCAAAAGTCTACGTTAACAGCACACACCAGGGTTACTCCTTAGTATCTGGCTAGAGATCTTCTTCTCACTACTTTTGCCTCCGGCCGCGCTTTAGCCATTCGATGAGGGCCAGTCTCGTGCTGCTCAAGTTGCCTCCTTCATGGCCAAAAAGAATTCTGGGTAATTCTGCCATTCCATGACAACGGAAGCCCCCCGATTCTCATTTCATTGATTTCCTTGTAAAAACCAGCATCTTAATTTTTTATTTTTATTTTTTATTTATTTATTTATTTTTCTGTAGCCTACGTAACGGAGAGCCAGAATATTTACGCATGCGCGGACGCAATGTTTGAACAAGAGAGAAAAACGCAGTACCTCCAGACACCGGCGCTGGAGCGTCGTACCAAACGAGTCATCCCGGGATTTCGGCCCGTGCGATCGCTTTTGGACGCAGTTGGCCCTTCGCTGCTTTCTGCTACCGACCTTGCTTCCCGGTACGGCATTGAGGGAGAGATATGTCGGGCCCTAAACCATATGTGACAAATCCCACGCCTACTCACAGCTCCAAACCGCCCTTGTCAATTTAACGTAAGAATTCGATGGCTTATATATTCAGGTGTAAAGTCATTTATCTAACATATGGTAAGCATTGAAGTCACAGATTACAAAGTGTGCGCATGCGCCCTGCTGAAGGTAACATACATACATGCATGCTTGCAAAAACTCTTTTTCATCTAGAATTTCTGAATAACTACAAGAGCTAATATCTTCGAGACATTACATTTACAGCTACAATACATAGCATCTACAGGTATATAACTAAATACACAATACTTAAAGATATATTAATTAACAAGAAAAGCCGCTGTACAAAATGCGACCCTCGGTTTTTTTTTAAAACCAGTAAACTCAGTGGTACGGATAAACCCAGGTAGCGCATTTCGCAACTCAGCTGATACGTTAGAAAAGAACTAATACCATAACTGGTTGTTTTAGGTTTATTGAGGGACAGAATGTAATTTCCGCGAAGATCATGCATAAGAAGATTTTCAATGCATAGAGGTGTAGAGTTTGACTTAAGTGGTAAGAGGACAAGTAAATTGCAAATATAAATCTCAGTATTCTCTTATTTACGTTATACCCTTTGCTTGACAAGAAATTACAAAAGGCCAGTTTTTTGCTACGAGGATAGCAGCGAAAAGAAGCACTAATTTGTTGCGAGTTTTCTAGAGTAAAAGCTTGTTCAGAAATCAAAAGTCTACGTTAACAGCACACACCAGGGTTACTCCTTAGTATCTGGCTAGAGATCTTCTTCTCACTACTTTTGCCTCCGGCCGCGCTTTAGCCATTCGATGAGGGCCAGTCTCGTGCTGCTCAAGTTGCCTCCTTCATGGCCAAAAAGAATTCTGGGTAATTCTGCCATTCCATGACAACGGAAGCCCCCCGATTCTCATTTCATTGATTTCCTTGTAAAAACCAGCATCTTAATTTTTTATTTTTATTTTTTATTTATTTATTTATTTTTCTGTAGCCTACGTAACGGAGAGCCAGAATATTTACGCATGCGCGGACGCAATGTTTGAACAAGAGAGAAAAACGCAGTACCTCCAGACACCGGCGCTGGAGCGTCGTACCAAACGAGTCATCCCGGGATTTCGGCCCGTGCGATCGCTTTTGGACGCAGTTGGCCCTTCGCTGCTTTCTGCTACCGACCTTGCTTCCCGGTACGGCATTGAGGGAGAGATATGTCGGGCCCTAAACCATATGTGACAAATCCCACGCCTACTCACAGCTCCAAACCGCCCTTGTCAATTTAACGTAAGAATTCGATGGCTTATATATTCAGGTGTAAAGTCATTTATCTAACATATGGTAAGCATTGAAGTCACAGATTACAAAGTGTGCGCATGCGCCCTGCTGAAGGTAACATACATACATGCATGCTTGCAAAAACTCTTTTTCATCTAGAATTTCTGAATAACTACAAGAGCTAATATCTTCGAGACATTACATTTACAGCTACAATACATAGCATCTACAGGTATATAACTAAATACACAATACTTAAAGATATATTAATTAACAAGAAAAGCCGCTGTACAAAATGCGACCCTCGATTTTTTTTTAAAACCAGTAAACTCAGTGGTACGGATAAACCCAGGTAGCGCATTTCGCAACTCAGCTGATACGTTAGAAAAGAACTAATACCATAACTGGTTGTTTTAGGTTTATTGAGGGACAGAATGTAATTTCCGCGAAGATCATGCATAAGAAGATTTTCAATGCATAGAGGTGTAGAGTTTGACTTAAGTGGTAAGAGGACAAGTAAATTGCAAATATAAATCTCAGTATTCTCTTATTTACGTTATACCCTTTGCTTGACAAGAAATTACAAAAGGCCAGTTTTTTGCTACGAGGATAGCAGCGAAAAGAAGCACTAATTTGTTGCGAGTTTTCTAGAGTAAAAGCTTGTTCAGAAATCAAAAGTCTACGTTAACAGCACACACCAGGGTTACTCCTTAGTATCTGGCTAGAGATCTTCTTCTCACTACTTTTGCCTCCGGCCGCGCTTTAGCCATTCGATGAGGGCCAGTCTCGTGCTGCTCAAGTTGCCTCCTTCATGGCCAAAAAGAATTCTGGGTAATTCTGCCATTCCATGACAACGGAAGCCCCCCGATTCTCATTTCATTGATTTCCTTGTAAAAACCAGCATCTTAATTTTTTATTTTTATTTTTTATTTATTTATTTATTTTTCTGTAGCCTACGTAACGGAGAGCCAGAATATTTACGCATGCGCGGACGCAATGTTTGAACAAGAGAGAAAAACGCAGTACCTCCAGACACCGGCGCTGGAGCGTCGTACCAAACGAGTCATCCCGGGATTTCGGCCCGTGCGATCGCTTTTGGACGCAGTTGGCCCTTCGCTGCTTTCTGCTACCGACCTTGCTTCCCGGTACGGCATTGAGGGAGAGATATGTCGGGCCCTAAACCATATGTGACAAATCCCACGCCTACTCACAGCTCCAAACCGCCCTTGTCAATTTAACGTAAGAATTCGATGGCTTATATATTCAGGTGTAAAGTCATTTATCTAACATATGGTAAGCATTGAAGTCACAGATTACAAAGTGTGCGCATGCGCCCTGCTGAAGGTAACATACATACATGCATGCTTGCAAAAACTCTTTTTCATCTAGAATTTCTGAATAACTACAAGAGCTAATATCTTCGAGACATTACATTTACAGCTACAATACATAGCATCTACAGGTATATAACTAAATACACAATACTTAAAGATATATTAATTAACAAGAAAAGCCGCTGTACAAAATGCGACCCTCGATTTTTTTTAAAACCAGTAAACTCAGTGGTACGGATAAACCCAGGTAGCGCATTTCGCAACTCAGCTGATACGTTAGAAAAGAACTAATACCATAACTGGTTGTTTTAGGTTTATTGAGGGACAGAATGTAATTTCCGCGAAGATCATGCATAAGAAGATTTTCAATGCATAGAGGTGTAGAGTTTGACTTAAGTGGTAAGAGGACAAGTAAATTGCAAATATAAATCTCAGTATTCTCTTATTTACGTTATACCCTTTGCTTGACAAGAAATTACAAAAGGCCAGTTTTTTGCTACGAGGATAGCAGCGAAAAGAAGCACTAATTTGTTGCGAGTTTTCTAGAGTAAAAGCTTGTTCAGAAATCAAAAGTCTACGTTAACAGCACACACCAGGGTTACTCCTTAGTATCTGGCTAGAGATCTTCTTCTCACTACTTTTGCCTCCGGCCGCGCTTTAGCCATTCGATGAGGGCCAGTCTCGTGCTGCTCAAGTTGCCTCCTTCATGGCCAAAAAGAATTCTGGGTAATTCTGCCATTCCATGACAACGGAAGCCCCCCGATTCTCATTTCATTGATTTCCTTGTAAAAACCAGCATCTTAATTTTTTATTTTTATTTTTTATTTATTTATTTATTTTTCTGTAGCCTACGTAACGGAGAGCCAGAATATTTACGCATGCGCGGACGCAATGTTTGAACAAGAGAGAAAAACGCAGTACCTCCAGACACCGGCGCTGGAGCGTCGTACCAAACGAGTCATCCCGGGATTTCGGCCCGTGCGATCGCTTTTGGACGCAGTTGGCCCTTCGCTGCTTTCTGCTACCGACCTTGCTTCCCGGTACGGCATTGAGGGAGAGATATGTCGGGCCCTAAACCATATGTGACAAATCCCACGCCTACTCACAGCTCCAAACCGCCCTTGTCAATTTAACGTAAGAATTCGATGGCTTATATATTCAGGTGTAAAGTCATTTATCTAACATATGGTAAGCATTGAAGTCACAGATTACAAAGTGTGCGCATGCGCCCTGCTGAAGGTAACATACATACATGCATGCTTGCAAAAACTCTTTTTCATCTAGAATTTCTGAATAACTACAAGAGCTAATATCTTCGAGACATTACATTTACAGCTACAATACATAGCATCTACAGGTATATAACTAAATACACAATACTTAAAGATATATTAATTAACAAGAAAAGCCGCTGTACAAAATGCGACCCTCGATTTTTTTTTAAAACCAGTAAACTCAGTGGTACGGATAAACCCAGGTAGCGCATTTCGCAACTCAGCTGATACGTTAGAAAAGAACTAATACCATAACTGGTTGTTTTAGGTTTATTGAGGGACAGAATGTAATTTCCGCGAAGATCATGCATAAGAAGATTTTCAATGCATAGAGGTGTAGAGTTTGACTTAAGTGGTAAGAGGACAAGTAAATTGCAAATATAAATCTCAGTATTCTCTTATTTACGTTATACCCTTTGCTTGACAAGAAATTACAAAAGGCCAGTTTTTTGCTACGAGGATAGCAGCGAAAAGAAGCACTAATTTGTTGCGAGTTTTCTAGAGTAAAAGCTTGTTCAGAAATCAAAAGTCTACGTTAACAGCACACACCAGGGTTACTCCTTAGTATCTGGCTAGAGATCTTCTTCTCACTACTTTTGCCTCCGGCCGCGCTTTAGCCATTCGATGAGGGCCAGTCTCGTGCTGCTCAAGTTGCCTCCTTCATGGCCAAAAAGAATTCTGGGTAATTCTGCCATTCCATGACAACGGAAGCCCCCCGATTCTCATTTCATTGATTTCCTCGTAAAAACCAGCATCTTAATTTTTTATTTTTATTTTTTATTTATTTATTTATTTTTCTGTAGCCTACGTAACGGAGAGCCAGAATATTTACGCATGCGCGGACGCAATGTTTGAACAAGAGAGAAAAACGCAGTACCTCCAGACACCGGCGCTGGAGCGTCGTACCAAACGAGTCATCCCGGGATTTCGGCCCGTGCGATCGCTTTTGGACGCAGTTGGCCCTTCGCTGCTTTCTGCTACCGACCTTGCTTCCCGGTACGGCATTGAGGGAGAGATATGTCGGGCCCTAAACCATATGTGACAAATCCCACGCCTACTCACAGCTCCAAACCGCCCTTGTCAATTTAACGTAAGAATTCGATGGCTTATATATTCAGGTGTAAAGTCATTTATCTAACATATGGTAAGCATTGAAGTCACAGATTACAAAGTGTGCGCATGCGCCCTGCTGAAGGTAACATACATACATGCATGCTTGCAAAAACTCTTTTTCATCTAGAATTTCTGAATAACTACAAGAGCTAATATCTTCGAGACATTACATTTACAGCTACAATACATAGCATCTACAGGTATATAACTAAATACACAATACTTAAAGATATATTAATTAACAAGAAAAGCCGCTGTACAAAATGCGACCCTCGATTTTTTTTTAAAACCAGTAAACTCAGTGGTACGGATAAACCCAGGTAGCGCATTTCGCAACTCAGCTGATACGTTAGAAAAGAACTAATACCATAACTGGTTGTTTTAGGTTTATTGAGGGACAGAATGTAATTTCCGCGAAGATCATGCATAAGAAGATTTTCAATGCATAGAGGTGTAGAGTTTGACTTAAGTGGTAAGAGGACAAGTAAATTGCAAATATAAATCTCAGTATTCTCTTATTTACGTTATACCCTTTGCTTGACAAGAAATTACAAAAGGCCAGTTTTTTGCTACGAGGATAGCAGCGAAAAGAAGCACTAATTTGTTGCGAGTTTTCTAGAGTAAAAGCTTGTTCAGAAATCAAAAGTCTACGTTAACAGCACACACCAGGGTTACTCCTTAGTATCTGGCTAGAGATCTTCTTCTCACTACTTTTGCCTCCGGCCGCGCTTTAGCCATTCGATGAGGGCCAGTCTCGTGCTGCTCAAGTTGCCTCCTTCATGGCCAAAAAGAATTCTGGGTAATTCTGCCATTCCATGACAACGGAAGCCCCCCGATTCTCATTTCATTGATTTTTTATAAGTGTCGGCTCACCCAGTCCTACAAGCAAAACACAGCGCTGATTGAAGTTTTTAGCTTGCAAAACTTGCCCAAATTGTATTGGTAGGTGCTGGATTTCGTCCACAGAAAGGCCAGAGAGACAGCTTCACTCGTGAACCGCCATGTTTATATTAGAGCACTTTAGGCGTCCCAGTCTGCATGAAACCATCTATCACCTCGGTTTTCTTTGAAAGGGTTGCCTTGTCCCACATTCCAGCTTAATGATGCCGGGCAGTGGGCTTCTGTAGACGAAGATGGCCGAAAAAATTACTTATTTACTGATAAACGTACCAGATTTGAGGCAACTCGCTTGCTCCACGAACGCAAACTGTTGACATTTGTCACGTGATGGCCAAACCTGAGCCCACATTGACCCAAAACCGCGAATGTTTCAATGAGAACTCGTTATACGGCGAAGCCAAGTGCTGCAGACCGTTTATCGCCAAAAACGTAAAAAACATAGCAAGCACTTATATTAGCCACTCAATTCGAAGATGAATCGTAATACTTAAATCAGTAAGGAGTGTTACCCTGTAAAGACGGTCTAACCTCATAGGCACATACTGTCACATTTGTGTTCTTCGAAATAACAGTGAGTTCATGAACTGGTCAATATAAAATGCAGACTATTTATAGACTGCAGTTTGGGTTTAAAATGCAGACTCGGTTAAAAATGCAGAGTGCAGACTGCAGACTGGGTTTGTGCAGACTGAGGCCTAAACCGTCCCATCGCTTCATACACGATATATTTTCAACTGACCTTAGGGTCACGAAATGTCGGTCTGGTTTTCTTCATGCTAGGTCTATTTCCTTCTAAAAAATTATCGTTAACATTGAGAAGTTGTATTGTTCTTTCATTTGAAGCATAAACTGAATTGGTGATATGCTTCGCCGCTCAAGTTAAAGTCTTCTGACGATTGCCAATTGTCATATTTTTCAAATAAAGACACGTCACCAGTTGCTTTGCTCGCACGTGTTCCAACCTTTCGGTGTTGTTCGGCATGGCGGGGATTTCTGCTGCAGATTGTAACAAAAAGAAATCGACAACAATGAGACCTATATTAGAATATGGTGTGCAAGTCTGGCAAGATATTCCTGAATTTCTTTCAAATAAGCTGGAATCAATTCAAAACAGCGCCTTACATATTATCTATCCATGCCACAGTTATTTATACGCGCTTAATATTACCAACCTTAGCAGCCTGAAAGAAAGACGAACTCAGCTCTGTTGTAAATATATTCAGAAGACTAATGTCTCAAAATGATCACCCCATTAACTTCCTCAGTTCCGAAAACAGCACCTGGTGGGTCATAGTTACAATCTGCGGTCCGGCTTCAACAATAGAAATATTGTTTACGCTGATAGGAGTTGTTGCCGGAAGTAAATATGTAGATACTGTAAATAGTTAATTAAGATATTTTTATTGTTTTTATAGTAGTAGTAGTAGTTTTAATTATTTATTGATTGTAAATTTTTAGCCCTTTAATTCGGCTAATTCTGCAATGTGGCAAATAAACGGTATTTATTATGTATTTATAAAAAAGTAAGAATGTATCCAAGAACCATACAGGAATGGAATAAGCTACCAAAGGAAGTAGCGTTGAAAGAATCACTTAAATCTTTCAAGAGTGAAATTTCCACAATTTATTAGCTCCATTTGTGTATATAATACTATTATTTATGATGTTTTTTTCCTTAAATGCAGTCCTTTATATTCAGTATTGAATGTAGGACTTAAATGGCAAATAAACCTTTTAGTTAGGGAGATATCCCTTACTAATGTGGGGACACAAATAACAATATTAAACACATAACGACTGGTCCCGAGGGAAACAGTTAATTTTATTTCCCGAGAATCTCAATTCGAGGGAAACAAAATTAAGTTTTTCCCGAGGGACCAGTCATTAAGTGATTTGCTATATAGCGCGGGTAATTTTGCCCGCTCAGAGACTTTTGGCGGGAAACAGTTTTATTGTTAGATGTCATGTGACCTCGAAGTAACCAATGAAAGTGCGCGCTGTTGGGGGAAAATTTTCAGATATATAACAAATAACATTATTGCCCCCGCAGGGTTTTGGCTCAGGGCAAAATACGAGGAGGCAACCTAGAAGTCCCCGCGTAAAAAGGGTAAATGTAAATTGTTACACATTGTAGGGGGCATCGATCTCGATTTGCTCAACCGGGCGCGCAAGGTGGTATCGGTATTGCTTAGAGGGCACGCAAGTGGTATTGGTATTGTTCTGTATGACCGAGGTGTTTAAGGACTCACAAAGTGAGAAACTCGCAAGGAGGACCAAAGTGCCGTTCGAGTTAGCGATAGAAAAATCAAACACTGAAGCAGATCTGATGCAAATCGAGTTGCCTGACTCGGAAATTGATTTTGTCCGGACACAAATCAGAAACAGGCGCGACGATTTGTCAGACGCAAATCGGAAACAGGGACGACATGTTCAGCATATAATTTAAACGTATCTCAACTGCCTCTCATACTATCTTAGGTGTGGGCAGACGTAGTGAAAACTTTTACTAGTTTAAAAAGAAATACTACCTACTAGATTCAAAATTAAATTATACATAAATACACGCATAAATTATAAATAAGAATAAAGAAAGCAATTATAAGAATTACAAAGACCACAGCTCCTGCAGCCATCATCCAGCAAAGAGCTATTAAAGGTCACGCTTACGTATACGGTTACGCTTTTTGCTTTAGTCCAACACCCTGGAAACAAGGCTGGACGTGCCATATACTGCGACCTACCTATAATTTTCCCTATTCCCCGAACAGATCTCCTCCCTATTTAAACGAATAACATTATTGGCTATGAAAATATGGTTCGGTTAAATCAGAAACCCATAAGGGTTGAAACGTGTAACGGCCCCTTGTGTGCTGGGAAACAAGCTTCTGAATATTCAATTTGCTAAGTACCATATTTGGAACAACAAGAGCGAGGGGTTTCCAAATATGGTACTTATCACTGAAACATTCAACCAATCAGTTCGCACTGAATATTCGGAAGCTGCGAACTCGCGTTACACGTTTCAACCCTTATGGGTTTCTGGTTAAATACAACAATCTTTAAAGTTCACTATGTGACTGGACAGTTCCTAGACTTGCAGCATCAGCATTCCTCATCAAGTGATAAAAATAGTTTATTGTCCTCTCATAGTTCTTAACTCCAAGCCTTTCATTGAAGCCATGTATTCGTTTGGCGTCTTCTGGACTGAGGATTGATGGCATAAACCGGTAGACGGCGTCTGTCAGCTCCAAGTAGTGCCTGGTATCCGTGTTTGCGATCATAAGGCCTACAAATTTCACGGAAATTCAGTGTGAGAAGTACTTTACTAAGCTTTGCGATTGGCTTGAGGCAAAATTCCAGCCAGTCAGAAGTTAGAAGCTAAAAAATCACTGACATGCGTTTTCCTAGACTGGCGAACGTTTCTCAAAGGGCCTGGAATTTTGTTTTTAGTTTTAATCAAAGAAAGATATTCTGTGCAAAATTTTCTCTTCTTCGTCCAAAAAATCAACAAATTAATAAGAAAGCTTTCTAGAATAGGTACATCGCGTCAACACAATTCAAAAGTGTGTGTCCTCTATTGACCGCATGAAAATTATTTTTAGTGCCAACTGAATCCGCTCCAGGGATTTTTTAACTTTGCAGAGAGTTTTATCTTGACCCGCAGAACACTTTCCATCAATAAAAATGGGTCATCGAGTTCGTTTTTGAGATATAAGCGTTTAAAGACAAAATATAGGGTGTCATTTAGAAGGCTTTCCCGTTGCTATGGTCACCTATTAAGAAACGAGAACACAGGCAATGATTGGAGTTTCACATGGTAAAATAACATTGCTATTTCGTAGAATTGCTGTCGAGTCGATCCTTCGAATAAGGCAGTCTTTTACAATGGATGAAAAAATATTCCACTTGCCAACAGGCAAAATCTCTTTGCCATTTCAACGTACGTCTTCAAAAACAGCCTTCCTTTGTAGAAGATGCTAAGTGTACCGCTCTAAATGAAATCTCCATTTAAGTCCAAAAAAAACTTTACATTCAAATCAAGAGAAAATGAGGGGACAGAGAGGGAGGCTCCCGGTCCAGCCCTTGGGATATGTCATGTCCACGAAAGTTATTTGTTATTTGTTCTAGCGGAAGTCTGTCTTCCGAGACGTCCGCATGCATTTTGAAAAGACATGATGAATATTTATTCATCAGCCTTTCACGTGCGCCGCCATTTTCTCTTTTCACCAAGAACCTGAGAGCGAGACTGCATGCGGACGTCTCGGAAGACAGACTTCCGACTTCCGCTCGTCTAAAAATAACTTTCGTGGACATGACATATCCCGGCCAACGCCCTGAGAGTCCCTCTCTGTCCTCTCATTTTCTCTTGATTCAAATATATTCAGTTATTTTCAGAAAATTTCTAATTTTTACAAGAACATTCAGAGGGCAAAATATGTTTACCTGGAGAAACTCCAATATCAGAAAAGACTTGACGAACGCTTTGAGATATGACCTACGGAAAAAAAAAATCAAACACATTTTGCTTGCCAAAGCCAAACCCTTAAGGTGCTGTTACACTGTGCGAATTTTCGTGCAATTTGTCTCGCAACGCCATTGCTAGACAAGTTGCACGAATTATTACCCAATGTAACATACCTTGCAACGGCCAAAATGCGAGACCAGTTGCAGAAACCGTTGGGGAAAGTAGAATTGAGTTCTACTTTCCGCAACGGTTGCAACGAACTTTTTTAAGCATTGCGCATGTGTAACATACGTCCTGCAACTTGTGTCACAACGGTTTGTGGCACCAGCCAATGAAAATGTTTCTTTAACCTCATGTGATCATCGAAACGAGGCACGTTGCATGAAATGTTGCTCAGTGTAATACCCGTTAAATAACTTGTTTTTTACTGTGAAAACGTTTGTAGAAATTACGTTGCGAGGCAAGTTGCACGAAAAATTGCCCAGCGAGACAGCGCCTTTACTCGCCGGCGAAATGGTGTAAGACAAACTTGGCCTTGTTCTGGACGAAGGCATCTAATGTATCCTTTCTATGATTTACTGTAAACTGCATAGCTCTAATAACAAATTTCTAGCAATAAATAACAGAGCGAGTTTCAATTGAGTATCGTAAAACCAAAACCAAAGTAATTACTTCGGCCAATCAAAAAGGACGGAGACAATCCAGTCGACCAATCAAAACTAGAAGTAATTACACGTAGCCCGACACAAAGCGCGGGAAAAAGTGCACGCGCGAGTCGCGATTGGTTTTGGTTTCACTTCTGATTGGTTGAAAAAATGGCTAGAGAACTTTGAACCAATCAAAGAGTGAAGTAAATTCAAAACCAAATTAAAGCAATTCGCTAATTACTTTCGACACTCAATTGAAAACCGCTCTAACGAAAATTGTAAATGAATAATAATAATAATAATAATTGTAATAAATCAAATGAATTTACTTCTCTTCAAACTATGTTGGCTTTCTTAATCTAGTAATTAATTCTTTGCCATTTTCTAAATAACGATTTTAGTGTCCAGTTGAAGTTACCTAAATAATTTTTCGTTTGACCCACGAACGAGCGATTGGGAAGCACAAGTTCGCTTCTATGAAGATAGCGCAAAGTTTACATGAGAAATGTCTGGGACTAGTATTGTCCCCTCGACCTATGCTTCTCGCTAACTCGGACGTGGGACAAATATAAGCTGGTTTGGTCATCTTTATGCAACTTGTGTAATCCATGAAAAACGAATTTAGAAAAAGTGTGTTAAGGTGTTTTGATTTCCTTTTTTGGCAGAACGAGCGAAGACTGGAAGTTTTTCTCTCACAAAGGACAAAAGCCCACAGCAAGGAAGACAGAACAGCTCCCATACGATGTCTGCGCCGCGTCTTTTTCACAAACCAAGCCAAGGGAAATAATTTGCGATGCAAGCTTGCCACTGGTTGAAAATGGTTTCATGTACGTCGTTCTACCGTGAACACGCCGTTACACAAATGTAACAAATTTGTAGGCTTCCAGACTATGAACTCCTGAAAAGTGCCTCTGCTCAAAACGTCAGTTTTCGGAGGTCAATACACCTTATTCCAAAATGGCCGCCATTTAAGTATTCTTTTGTTTCCATGCAAATTGGCCCTTATAGCTTCGCTTTCAAGCGTAAAATTCAAAAGAATATTTAACCTTGAACGAGGCCAAAAGGGCCAATTTGCATGGAAAAAAAAGAATATTATAATGACGGCCATTTTGGAATAAGGCGTCTTTACTCCCGTCAACTCATTTATGGACGGGGAAAATTTCAAGTATGACTATCGTAATCTTGTGACTTTATGGTTAATATTATACTAAATAAAAAAGCTTGCCTGGAAACCGAAAGCATCTTTGTCGTATCTGCTGACGTGTGACGGTTCCATCGAAGTCATCACACGAATATTGATTCGATCGTCATTGATGCAGCGTCGGTCGTGATCAAGTACCTAACACAGGGAAACCAAACAATCTGTTTGTGTAAACGTTTTGTAATTTTACAATAAATGTATAGGATTCAACGTTTGCTTCTTCTGTGGCGATATATTGATAAATATGTGTATGGACCAATTCACCGCAGGTAAGGTAATACAACGTTTATTTAGCATTGGTCCTTTAATCTCTTTAAGTAAACTCATTAAAGAGATTAAAGGACCAATGCTAAATAAACGTTGTATTACCTTACCTGCGGTGAACTGTCGTTCTTTTGCCTCAGAAGTGGTATTTTGAGCGATTTTGAAGATTTGAAGTTCGCTATTTACTGTGCCTCTCAATAGAAGGTCAAAGATGAAAACTAATTTTTTTGCCCAGAAAAGCGCATCGCTCCGCTTTCAAACTTCGCAGGAGAATGGCAGAGAGATTCACGCATCTTCTTGTACTTCTCACTAGAAAATTCATCCAAACGGCCCGGAGCTAGCTCTCGAATGAAACTTTATCCTCGAGTGCTGACGTTTTTCATAAAACCTCAAATTTGGCTATTTCACGTTGTTGTTTTGCAGACGACGGCAAAGAAATGGGCAAAAGTGAAAAATGCACGTGCAGAGCGTGCAAAACTATTGTTTTTGCCCACTAAATATGCAAATTTGTGACGTTCTCGCTGCCGTCGCCGTTGCGGTTGCTTAAGTTCCCTAATATAATACCTGGGCTAAACAAAACTTAGATTACTGGAAAGATAAACTGCAGTGTAATTACTGATAAATGAAACAAATAAATGCTGAAAAATATCATATACTCTATGTTGTATATCACTTATGTACCCCTGTTCAATAGAGAGTTTAAGCAAAGACGACGGCTACGGCAACGGAAACCTTAGTCCAAAATATAACTCAGCGATATCGTAAGTATTTCGCGAATATTCCGTCTTGTTCACATTGTACAATACAGGCGAACTATCCTGTTAGGGTACGAACGGTTTTAAAGTCAAAACTGAAAATGACTTTTTCATTGTTACATGCTCACGTTGTCGTCAAAACCTAAAATTTGGTGATTTCAAGTTGTTGTTTTGTGGAGTACGGCAAAGAAATGCACGGAAATTCGTGTTGCACGTGCACCACGAACATCTTTCCTTTTTTAACCCAATGACATTCTTGCTTTGTGGTGTTGCCGTAGCCGTACCCGTCGTCTTTGCTTAAACTCCCTTATGTTGGAAAGGGAAACAGTAAGTCTTCGCGATAAAAAAATATATATTATGGTTAGACGGAAAGATTAAGGGGTGGCGGGGAACTTGCCTAACATCGCTGAAAAGAGGAAAGTGTCTCAACCATTTTGTAGCTTTTTGTAGCTCGGTCAATTAAAACACCGGTAAAACACCAACCTCCTTCAGTGTGTTCCGTGGGTGAACTCGATGATTCACGATCACCTTCGCTGAAGTTGGAATTACATTGGCCTGTTGACAAAAAAGGGAAAGAATTAGTTTCCTCTCACCGATTACTGCCATAATAAACTTTGGTCTTTTCGCCAGAAAACTTGCTTACAAATCCCTGATGAGGAAATGCCTTTCGAAATATCGGCTTTTTTAAATATACCCCTTCACCGTTACATCAGCCTTGTTCTTTTTAGCTTTTAATAACATTTAAATCGCTGATTAGGTCCTTCACCAGGATCCGGTGCTTCTGTTTTTGTTAAGCTGGTCCTTGCTTAGAAAGTTATATTAGAAAAGCCTGAATTTCATGAAGTCGTCCCGTGTAATCGTTCGCTTTTCGCGTTGAAGAATAGCTCCACACAAACGAGTGCTAAGTCGAAAATTTGTTTGTAGATCTACGATTATTTGGCTTATTGAGAAGGGCTGCGAGTTTTTCGGTTTTTAAGGACGTTCGCGCCAATTGTTTCTACGCATCCTTACTGCGCACGCAAATGCACACGCCACGTCATACACGAGCGCACGCGCTAAGTAATAAAATGAGAAATGATAGGGCAAAAGGCCATTACTATAGCTTTACGTGGATTTAACGGTCTTGGACGTTCGGTGACCCCTATTTTTCTTTCCAGAAACGGCTTTTGTTTACAATTATCTTCATGTTGTCCAAAAATGAACAAAAAATCAATGTGGGAAGTTAAAAAAATTTCAAGATTTCTGCTCACGGGACATTAAATCTAGCCATCTTGCGGCTGCAAGGTGAGTGAAACTGTGGTCGCTAAATGCGAACTTGATCTTTAAGGAACCTCACCAGTTGACTAAATTCACTTAATAAGTCCACTTAAACAATATTTGGCAGAGAAGATTTCACTTCAAAGATTTAATTGCAATATATTTGGGTTTACAGACACTGGCCTTATTCGCTAACGAAGCCCGATTTTGTTACATTTTGGGTGTTTTTCCGGGCATGTTCTCTCCAAAACGAAGTCGGTGACCCCCCATTTTTTTACATTTCTGACATAACTAACTCATCATCTTACAGTGGTAAAAGTTTCAGGAAAAAATCAATGTTGAAAAATTTTTGCGCGAACGTCCTTAAGTGGCTTTTGCCACCCTCTATAAATAAAGTTTATGTTGATGACGATAACTACGACGAGAATGGTAATGATAATGATGATGATGATTATTATCATTGTCATTATTATTAGAAAGGACGATGTTTCAATCAAAGTTCTCGAATTTCTATCCTGCTTGGTTAAGCTAAGCCCGAAAAAAGTACCTCGTTTCAAAACTTTTGGGTAGAGGAGCGAAACGAGAGCGAAACGACTTTGTATCCTTGGACAAAACCAATATGGAGTAACGAGCAGATAGCAATATCCATACAAACCTTTACACCGGCATTAAATATAGTTACAGCGGTTGTTGTTCGTAGAAAACCATTGGTTGACGGATTTCGCTCCAGGACTCTGCAACAAATAGGAAATATTTAAAAGGCGAGCAATGCGTGCTAGTCACTAATGCTTACTCACATTTCTTCGTGTTTCAAAAACACATACCTTGTAAATATAGGGCTAAAAAGCCACAAGTTAGCCAAAATGATCCTTAGATAAACTGGAACCTAAAAGAAGAGGACAAGCTTACTAGAACTCCATACTAGAATATCCTTTGGATATTTCTAGCAAGGAATTTCTCTTGCTTTCAATTTGTGCATGAAAAGAGGTAGTCAATTCTAATGATAGTCTTCCCTTCGAAATCTCTCGGCGCCAACAGACCCCCCCACCCCCTCGGCATTCACTTATGTCCTGTCCTATTATTCGCCGAAGGCGAAGTGATTATCGGTGAATATTCACCACGACTTCGTCTCAGTGAATATTCACAGATAATCACTGAGCTTGAGGCGAATAATTGTTTCAGTATAAATACACAGGTGATTATCTCAAAAAAGAAAAACATTTCAACGCGAAAATCATCTTCACTTACAGTGGCAAAACGACTACTGGCAGCCATTTTGTCCGTCGAGGTGATTATCGGGTGATAATCCGAGATAGCGAGCCAATGAGAGCGCGCGATTTTGTATAATCACCTGTGTATTTATACTAATAGACCATATTTGGACTGGAACTAGCTTGCAATGGAGGATAATGCAAGGAAATCTTTTCAAATGCAAATACTCTTTTATATATTCCCCTGCATTAGCCTCTATTGCAAGCTAGTTCCAGTCCAAATATGGTCTATTAGTATAAATACACAGGTGATTATACAAAATCGCGCGCTCTCATTGGCTCGCTATCTCGGATTATCACCCGATAATCACCTCGACGGCACTAGAACTACTAGACACTTAAATAAAGTTTCTTTCCTTTTCTTTTCTTTCCTTTCTTTTCCTTTCAAAGAATAGTATTTCGACACCAGAAAAGTAATTCAGTCCCCCGAGGAGTGACTTACTGTTTGAATGAAACGATGCACAGCGTCATTGTATCATATTTTCAGTCAATGATTCATACCTGTGGAGCAAAACTTTCAAACATCTCTCTTACTGGACCAGATGAATCAAACAATACAGGCATTGGACAAGCTTCCAATCTGGGAGCATACAAAACAAAGACCCCAGTAAATGAGAGACCACAAGGTACAAAGAAGTTTTGGAAAACTAGAACAACCTTGGTGCAGCCAAGTGACTGACTGGATGTCAACCTGCTAGCTCTGGCATGCATCAGATGTTTTATATGACCGTACTATATGTATTGCATGAGAACATATATTATGAAAGAGAAACGATACTTGCAAACGCACTTGTGAAAGGGAGGTCAATAGAAGGTCTTTGAAAAATCTGCCATCAAAGTTGTAAAAAACCGCGAAACAGCGGGCCATTTACCACGAGCAAGTCCTCTTAAGAGGCTTCTTAATGAAAGAAGTTTAACAGGCTTTCACCGACAGGACTGAGAAAACTTACAAACGCAACATGACCAGTTATTATAACTTTTTAAAAGCAGTACCTGTTGATGTTAAAACAGACTCTATTTATAACAGGATTCGAGGGTGATTATGGAAATTTACAGATTTCTTGCGAGATGTTCTTGTAGAATCCATGGGGGCCAGTTCCAGGGAGACAGTGTGGTTAGGGCGCTTGCATGCCTTGAGATCTGAGGAGCCCGGATTCAAGACACGTTCTGGCCACTGGTTGAATTTGTTGCTGGTAGTCCCTGGTTGAAATTCTCAGCTGCACTTGTGAATAACCAACTAGCTTGCCTCCGGCCAGTTGGGATTCTTAACAGTTGTTGTCGAATGTTCTGTTCTGTCGTGATTGTGTTCCATTGTCCCTGAAAAGCCCCTATGTGGAGTGGTCAATTAAGTATGTATTGTATTGTAGATAAGCCACACCCCCAATTTTGGACAAATTTTTACAATAAAAAGATGAGGCCTATTTGCCTGTATTTACAGAAGGCCTCTGTTAATCCTGCTTCTCTAAAGAATGATACTAAAAGATTTTACTCTATCTAATGCCAGACAATAACATTTATTCATTATTTTACTCATCAAAAGAGGCTGGTTAAGGAATGGAAAGGTTATTCCAGACAGCAATTTATCTTACTTAACCACAGCCTTTGACATGATTCCAATACTTGTTTCTGGTGGAGGCATAGAGGAATGTCCACCTGATGTGTGAACACTCAACTCAACTGTGAGATAACCTTTCTCTGCAACTCCAATTCTGAAATCCAAAAAGAATCTTGACTTTGTTTAAATACTTTTATAGCTTTGCTAATTCTCATGTATTTTAATGCAGTACAAATTTCACAGATAACAGTGTACAGAATGTTGTTAGGCGAGGAGACCTCAAGAAACCACCAGGCTTATATGAGGGGCCTCCTTGACATCACAATATGATATTACTGTAAGAAATAAGTTGCTGCGAAGGTGGGAAAGTAGGATAATTCCGAAACTATTTTTAATGAAAACTCCAGCACTTTGTTTCTAAAGATAGGAAAGCTTGACTAGTTTGTAATACATACGCGAAGACAATTCCAGATTTTTGGTCCTTGGTAAGGAATTGTGAATTTCCTGATGTAAGTCCGACAGGAAAACAAACACTAATTACTGGCTGTTGCCTATGTAACATCTAATAGTATATGAATTTGATGGTTTGTTATAAACAGATTGAGAAAGAGTGGAGGCAGCAGATCATTGTGGAAGCAAAACATAATTTTAATCAGGTACCAATTTCAAGTGCATTGACTTGAAAAGTATTAAAATTTTCTAATTTAGAGAATAGGGAAGCAGTATGTGCTCAATAGCCTGAACTGGTATGACTTAAGAAAGGTTTGCAGGCATACTTTCTTTTACAAAAATTTTTAATTGACTAGTGTTATTGAAACTGATACTCACACAGCATAAGGTACCTTCATTCCTGGAACAGCATCTTTGAAAATCACTGTTCCTTCATCCACTAAAAATTCCAATTTCACCCCTTGAGATTTTAAATAAGTTGCAATTTGCATAGCTCCATCCCATCCGCTAACCTGATAGTGACAGTAATTTGCACAATTACTGGTAAAGGTTGATGGTTTAATTGCATCAAGTAGAATTAAGTCCCTATGACGCTTATTTTTTCCTTGTTTTTTATATTTTCGTTTCATAAATTAATATTAATCACTCACTGAAAAGCTAATTGTCCCAATAACCCATTCACCCCTAAACCAGCCATACTGAGTATTTTACTCTGTCTAACGCCAGACGATTTTACTCGTCAATGAGGAACCCCCAGGAGTCAATGGGTTAATCCTTCACTCACTGAAAAACATTAACCCATTTACCCCTAAACCGGCGTAAACCAGCCATACTTAGTATTTTACTCTGTCTAACGCCAGACGATTTTTTACTCGTCAATGGGGAACCCCCAGGAGTCAATGGGTTAAATAGCTATAGTGTCTGGAGTGTAGTACTTCAAAAAGTGTTCCCTCATTGTATATATATCCACGTGTTTTAGAGGGCCTTTGATTTAGATGCAAAAAATTTTGGCTGAGCCTGTTGGGTTCTGGTAACTAATTACATCAAAGACTTATGAAATTACTTCTTTGACGTCATTATTTACCAGGACCCAACTGGCTCGGCCAAACACTTTTGCGTATAAATCAAAGGCCCGCTAAAACATGTGGATGCACGAGGGAATTATTTTTTAAGTACTATTCACCAAATACTATAGATACATGTATTTAAATTTATAGTTAAAGAACAGGGGAAAAATAAGTGTCAATAAGCATAAAGAGGCAGATAGTTTTCTACCGCCCGTTTCAAACGTCAAACTCTACATGTGCCGAATCTATTGTTTTCACTCTGCATTTGCATTAGACTCGGCACATGTAAAGTTCGACATTTGAAATGGGCCTACAGTACCACAAACTATTTTTTGAAAACTATTTAATACAATGAGTCAACCAGTGTGACACACATCTCCTACCTCTTCATCATGTCCGTATGCAAGGTAAAAGCTCCTTTGTGGTTTGTAACCTTGTTTGAGAAGAAACTTAAGTGCCTCTAATGAACCCTAAGGAGAAAAACCCACGATTTGTTTTCACAGTGGATCACAATAATTAAGAAAGAAGATCAGCTTAATAGGTTAGAATGACGTTTCAATGACTCACCCATCGTTTTCAAATTCGTGAATCTAGAGTTGGATGTCATTAAATAATAAGTGAGTTCAGAGTTCCAAAAAACTGGTGCGCATCGAGGTAAAAGCAAGTATATACTAAAAAAACAAGATTTTTAGTGCAAATTATTGCAGCTATTTACCATCACAAAAAAGACAATTATATCCTTGT
This sequence comes from Montipora foliosa, assembly GCF_036669935.1. NCBI lineage: Eukaryota > Metazoa > Cnidaria > Anthozoa > Scleractinia > Acroporidae > Montipora > Montipora foliosa. Next base: position 19,549,693 of record NC_090875.1, read on the forward strand.
TTTTATCCTGACACGCACATTCGTTTCTTGAAACTCGGAACTGGCTTCTAAAATGCATGTTAAAAATGTTTTGCATACAATTGCATTTCTTTCCATCCCGTCTGCTAACCTGATTAAGTGACAGTAAGTTGTACACCAACAAAAAATCAGTAGGTTAAAGATACAGTAGTACATGCATGACTTCAAAGAAATCATTGCAGAAGTAAGAAGGTCCTAATTTTTTCAATGTTTTTGTAAAATGACCCCTTAACCCTTTGAAGTCTAAACCAGCCTAAACCGGCCAGACTTCGTATTTTACTCTGTCTAATGCCAGACGATTTTACTCATCAGTGGGGATATGAACCCCCAGGAGTCAATGGGTTAAAAAAAAGGATATCATGTGGTGATGCACACAGTCCATAAAATAAGGATAACGTAAAGTAATGGTATAAAAGTCACTTTGTTTAACATTGGTAATTCCTTCAGCTACGAAGCTGGTATCAATGGAAGTCGATGGTGTGCCCTTTGATTGTCCAGAAGGATGAAGTGTGCCTTTTGATTTTGTCTAATGCCATCTGGACGATTTTACTCATCAATGGGGAACCCCCAGGAGTCAATGGGTTACAAAAAAAAAAGGATATCATGTGGTGATGCACACAGTCCATTCCTTCAGCTACGAAGCTGGTATCAATGGAAGTCGATGGTGTGCCCTTTGATTGGAAGGATGGAAGTGTGCCTTCCGATTTTGTCTAATGCCAGACGATTTTACTCATC